>NW_022306929.1:0-1773 GCF_002776525.5 Piliocolobus tephrosceles | reverse complement strand
TTGAAAAAAACACTACTCAAAAGAGACTCCCCCTAAAAAAATGCTCATGAATATCATAATCTATTCAAAATCCATTTCACAGCCACTGCAGTGTACTCTGCTGCTCTTTGGGGTCAAATGAGGGGGAGACAGAGCAGGACTCTGAGTTGACCCCCAAGCTCAACTTGGAGCTCTGTTGTTCGGGGTGGCCTCTGCTTCTCGTTATTCCCACTCAGTGTCCAGGAGGGGAGGCGTGGGCTGAAGTCTTCCAGAGAAAACCTAGGAGAGCCTGACAGCATGTCTTGCTGGCAGCCTCCTTATTCCAGATGACTGTGACTTCTCCCTTCATGACAGATGCTCTTCACTCTCAACTCAGGGAAAAGGACCCTGATTAGACACCACCCTGTCGGAGCTAACAGACGTGCACCTTTGAGAATGATCGTTGGGAAGATAATTTAGATAGATTTCTGTCTCTGAAAACGTCCGTTCATTTGTGTTGTAGAATTACACTTGGTGTGTTTGTGCTCTGCATAGCAGTGTGTGCATCCTATAGTCTTTTCATAGAAGTGTATGTGTCTGTAAAAACATAGAGTGTAATTTCTGAACACACAATCAGACACTGAATAAACTCAGTGTATGATTTAATAACATTTAATCTTTACTAAATGAAACTTGTTACTCATTTTTAAATATAATAATTTTTTGTAAGAAGCAAGTATGAATATGAGAATCAACCTGATCTGTTTCAGTGGATAGCACCAACTCAGGATGCTCACACCGGAGCCATAGAAGGAATCCTTTACCTCTTTCTTTTCCTAACCCCCCAAAACAAAAACTGATTCTTTTCCATTTTGGCCTCTGAGATACCTAACATTTTTGCTTCCTTCTCTTTATCCCTGAGGCCATCATCTTATTCCAGCAATCCCAGGACTTATTTCAGAAGGCTCTTAACTGCTTCTAATGTTAATTCTTTCAGTTCACTGTTTGCACAACAGCCACAGTGATCCTAAAAGGCTCAATACCTGTGACTACTACTCTGCTGATGACGGTAGCATACCAAGCTACTTGCACTTAAAAAACAGCTATCAAAATTGACAACATACGACACAAGTGTTTTCAAGCATTGCACACAGCAGGCGTTTGGGGACAGTGATCCTTGAGGGAAAAGAAACTGCATGATGTCAGTCCCTCTATCCTCTGTCTCTTCGCTTTGTGGACACTTTCCTGCTGTAGCACAATGAGATTAAGTTCAAATGGAGCAATGGTCTTGCTGAGCCGCTGAAGGAATTTGAATCTGGGTCAGGATTAAGAAATGGAATCTCTAGTATGTAGGAAGGAGAGGTGTGGCAAAAGCTTGTTTGGAATTTGTGCTGTTTTTACTCACAACACTTTGGACACCAAACGTGTGGGGGGTTTTGTCACACCGACCAATTATCCAACTCTCCAGGCACCAAACACCTGTCCAGTGACTCAGTTCACTTCTGACACTAAGCTCCCAGAGTCAGCATCAGACTCCACAGGAAACGAACTCAGTCCCACAAGGGCCTCCTCACTTCAGATGCCAGTTGCGAGTACTGAGTGCCCAGGTAACCCACCTTTCTGTCCAGCTTGGCTACAAAGTCAGGGGATTCCCAAAGCACTGCACCCTCTCAGGTGTGATAACTTGCTGGAATGGCTCACAGAACTCAGGGAAACACTTTACTCAAGGCTTAACCGGTTTATTCTGAAAGATACAACTCAGGAACAGCCAGATGGAAGAGATGCATAGGGCAAGGTATAGGGGGGATCATGTGG
>NW_022306927.1:0-1644 GCF_002776525.5 Piliocolobus tephrosceles | reverse complement strand
CTCCAACAAAATTGTGGTATTTTTGATATCTTATTGCAGAGTTAATGAAAAGTATTAAGAAAAAATTATTGAGAATTTATTTCCAAGCAAGGGAAAATAAGTCTTATGGACTGAGCCCTAGCAGGGTGAGAGGAAAGGAGGAGGCAAATACAAACACTAGTTGAATACATTATAACAGCTGGAGATCAGTAGCTTTGGAAACAAAACAATTCAACTTAATTCATGTGATGTATAAAGTGAAGGTGGTAAGGCCAGTTCTGCTTTCCAGTTCCAGGCCACTTCCACTAGAATGTAGAAATAGAATAAATCTGAGTCTCTAGAATTTTAGGTACACTGAACTATTCAGAAAGTAGCTAAGTTAGTCGGAATTACATCTCTCAAGTATGCTGCTTAAAACACGTCATAAAACCATTCTCATTAAAAGATAAATATTCTATGCTATGCTCCTATTAAAAACTAATTATAAATAAATAATTACTTGAGTGTTTCTTTTCTTCTGGACGATTGGCTTATTATAAAATTTATTGCTAAATATTCAAAGAATGCCACTCTTCCCTGATGAGTAACCTGAGTCATTTCTGCCTTCTCTATCCGAGATCATCTTGGATAGAGTCTTTCCTTAGAGAGTTTCATGAGCATGGCATTTAACCCTGTGATTAAAAAAATTAAAAATAATTTGAGCTTTCTTGCTTAATTAATTGTACTATATATTATTATTGTAAATGTCACTACCTTCACTTTAAATAAGTTAAGAAATTAGAGGAAATTATGGATGATATATTAGACCACAACATATTTAAAACAAAGCCAGTAAGTGACAGAGGGAGGAAGGGAAGAAAGGAAACAAGTAAGGGAGGGAGAAAGGGAGAGAGGGAGGGAAGGAAATAAGGAAGGAAGGAAGGAAGGAAGGAAGGAAGGAAGGAAGGATAAGGAGGGAGGGAGGGAAAGAAGGAGGGGAAAAAAGAAGGAAGGAAGAAAGAGAAGTAGAAATAATTTTTAACTCTGTTGACATAGGGTTGTCTCTTTCGAATTTTTATTAGTATGGTTCTTACTTAAATAAACGACAATTTTTTTTGTAAGGATAGAATCCAATGTGGAACCTGAGTATAGGCCAAAATCAATTTGTATTGACATGGAAGTGGTTTTCTTCGGTTTAAAGTTGATTAGAGTTTAATAAAATAACTGATCAGATAAATTTATTTAGGTATCCAGAAAAAACAAACCAAACCAAAAAAAAAAAAAAAAAAACAAACAAAAAAACAAGAAAAACTTCACTAAGCCAAGAAAAGCAGGAGGTATAAGGAAAGAATTATTAGAGAGAGGGGCGGAGCAAGATGGCCGAATAGGAGCAAGATGGCCGAATTGATGGGTGCTGACGAGTTGATGGGTGCAGCACACCAACATGGCACAGATATATATATGTAACAAACCTGCATGTTATGCACATGTACCCTAGAACTTAAAGTATAAGAAAATAAAATAAAATAAAATAAATAAAAACATGCCAAGAATTCTTGACCAGAAAAAAAAAAAGAAGTTCAAGGATTGAAAAGGCATGCCATGAAAACTTTAATCAAAAGAAAGCCAGAGAGGCTACATTAACATCAGATAAAGAAGACTACAGAACAAAGAAAATTATCACAG
>NW_022306926.1:0-6165 GCF_002776525.5 Piliocolobus tephrosceles | reverse complement strand
TGGAAATGTTCAAAATGTAGTATTTAAAAAAAAAAAAAAAAAAGCCGGGCGCCATGGCTCACACCTGTAATCCCAACACTTTGGGAGGCCAAGGCGGGCAGATCACGAGGTCAGGAGATCAAGACCATCCTGGCTAACATGGTGAAACCCCGTCTCTACTAAAAATACAAAAAATAAGCCAGGCGTGGTGGTGGGCACCTGCAGTCCAGCTACTCGGGAGGCTGAGGCAGGAGAATGGCATGAACCTGGGAGGCGGAGCCTGCAGTGAGCCGAGATCGCCCCACTGCACTCCAGCCTGGGCAACAAAGCAAGACTCCATCTTTAAAAAAAAAAAAAGGGCTGGGCGCTGTGGCTCATGCCTGTTATCCTAATGCCAGGACTTTGGGAGGCCGAGATAGGCAGATCACTTGAGGCCAGGAGTTCGAGACCAATGTGGCCAACACAGCAAAACTCCATCTCTACTAAAACTACAAGAAATTATCTATCCAGGTGTGGTGGAATGGGGAGCCTGTAGTCCCAGCTACTTGGGAGGCTGAGGCATGAGAATGGGCTTGAACCGGGGAGGCAGAGGTTGCAGTGAGCCAATCTCTGCACGGGTGATAGAGTGAAGACTCCAGCATGGATGACAGAGAAAAACTCTGTCTCTAAATAAATAAATAAAAATTAAAAACAAAGAACTTCACTACAACCCAATTGTGTTACTCAGATAGAGACAAATAACTGGAAGGAAAGAAAATGGGATTAAGAGATCATTTTCAACCACCATTTTAACATCCTATATTTTCCAAATTCCTTAAAATGACCATGCTCTACTTTGTTTAAAGAAAAAAAAAGGCTTACGATCTCGTTTTCAAATGATGTGGACCAACCAATGTTCCTCTTCAGGACGAGGACAAGAATGGTACAGACAGCTGCTCTTCCCTCACCCTGACTCAGAACTCTCTTCCTCTACTTCTTCAGAGTGGACTACATCCCATGAATTACACTAAGACATGTGGACATGGTTTAATTGAGGTTGGTAGCTTGTTTAGACTGAAAACTAACTGCTTTAAAACATCACCCTTTACAATAATGGAAGTGCAAGTTTGGGGAGCATCTTCTCAATGGAGCAGCATTTCAAACTGTTCTGTAACCAAGCACAATGTGAAAAAACCAAACGGTGACCAAACCATGAAGGCAGTATTACAACATGTCAACATACTGATACCCTTGCGGTTGCATTTCCTCCTTCATTTAAACAGTTACTCAGTATCCCATTAAGCTTTTAACCCTTCTACCTAATTACTAGAAAAATCAATGCCATTAAAAAGTTGCTGTGCATCCTCAAAAACTTGAACATAGATATATGACCCGGCAATTCCACTCCCAGATATCTGTCGCAGAGAAACTAAAATCTGTACACAAAAGGCCAGGCACGGTGGCTCACGCCCGTAATTCCACCACTTTGGAAAGCCGAGGTGGGTGGATCACACTTGAACTCCAGAGTTCAAGACCAGTCTGGCCAACATGGTGAAACACAGTCTCTAATAAAAATACAAAAATTTGCCGAGCGTGGTGGCAGGTGCCTGTAATCCCAACTACTCAGGAGAATGAGGCAGGGGAATTGCTTGAACCTGAAACCGGGAGGCGGAGGCTGCAGTGAGCTGAGATCGTGCCACTGCACTCCAGCCCGGGCGACACAGCGAGACTCCGTCTCAAAAAAAAAAAAAAAAAAAAAAATTGTACACAAACGTATTTTAACAGCACTATTCACAATTGTCAAAAAGTGAAAACAACCCAAATGTTAACCACTAATGAATGGGTAAACAAAATGTAGCATAGCCATATAATGAAATATCATTCAGTTATAAAAAGGAATGAAGTACTGACTCATGCTACACAGCAAGAACCTTTAAAAAACAGTACAGTGAGTGAAAGATGCCAGGCACAAAACGTTACATATTGTAGGATTCCTGAAATATCCAGAACAGGCAGATCTATAGAGGCACAAAGTAGATGAGTGGTTTCCAAGGGCAAAGGTGGTGGGGGGTGGGCAGGAGGATGGAGAATGATAGGTAATGGATTTCTTTTGGGGAGATGGAAATGTCCTAAAATTCGTTGCAGTGATGGCTGCAAATCTCCGTAAATACATTTAAAAACCGATGATTGTATCATGTATAACAACATTTATCTCAGAACTATTATTTTTTTAAAAAGATGTTTCGTAGGATTTTACAATAATAGTATTATGCTCAAATTATACATAATTGATGTTCAATAAACGTGGAGGATGAACATGCTAATAATAAAGACTATGCATATTAAAGTCATTATACAAACATCTTTCAGTCTTTCCTTGTACATAGTAAGGGCTCAGGGACCAATTGTAGAGACAGATTGGTCAATCATGCACACACAAAAATCAAAATATTTAAAAATGTGTTCAATGTTTAAAAAAGAAGTAATCAGGTTTTCATTGACAACATGAAATTCACATTAAGAAATGCTACCCATGTGTGTTTATCGCCCACTTCTCCTCCCTCTTAAAAATACTTTTTGCAGGTCAGGGTTGAAACACAGCGCAAAGCCACTCACCGCACTTCAAACTGTTAAGTGGGAAATGTCCAGTAATGCATGGAAACACACTGCTTGCCAGGCTGCTCAGACTAATAGTAAGTTTACTGCAACTCCGAGGGACCTCGGCGTTATCTTAGTTAAAACTCACATTCCTTGTAAGTCACTACTGAACAATTATGTCCACGGCTAACAACATTTTTAAAGCAGGATTATTTGCATTTGGCATTATAGCATGCAAGATTCTTGCTCAATTATTTCTGCAGTTTATTCATTGAGACTATTTAAGGAGCTCTTCTAGCCACAAGATACAACATAATAAAATAGGCAAAGTCAAGCAAACAAAACCCTGCCCTCATCCAACTTACATTCTGGTTTTGTCTTTTGCTTGTTTTGAGATGGAGTTTCGCTCTGGTTGACCAGGCTGGAGTGCAACGGCCTCATCTTGGCTCACCACAACCTCCACCTCCAGGGTTCAAGCGACGCTCCTGCCTCAGCCTCCCAAGTAGCTGGGATTACAGGCATGCGCCACCACGCCCGGCTAATTTTGTATTTTTAATAGAAACGAGGTTTCTCCATGTTCATCAGGCTGGTCTCGAACTCTCAACCTCAGGTGATCCCCCCGCCTCGGCCTCGCAAAGTGCTGGGATTGCAGGCGTGAGTCACCATGCCCGGCCCATTCTGCTTTTTTTTTTAAAGTTAACAAGGAAATCTTATCTTTCCAAACTAATCTCTTATGTATTAAATGTCAGCACCAGCAAGGAATTCCTCACAATTCTCACCTTGCAAATATACACTCTTTTCTAGACACCAAAAATCAGAAAGATTTATGAAACATCAGAAGCCGTCTCCAACGACAAGTTTATCTTTCCTTTTTACAGATTTGCCAGGAACACAAAGACAAACATGGTCTACTCTACAAGTTTATTCAAAATCAGAAACCAAAACATTTTACATTCACAAAATACGACGGACTACATGGTAGGTTTTCAGAATCAGATTTAACAGCCCAGGGTCTTCAAATCACTGAGGTGCCAAATGGTTTTTTGCTTTAAAAACAAAACAGGCAGGGCGCGGTGGCTCCGGCCTGTAATCCCAGTACTTTGGGAGGCCAAGGAGGGTGGATCAAGAGGTGAGGAGATTGAGACCATACTGGCCAACATGGTGAAATCCCATCTCTACTAAAAACACAAAAATTAGCTGGGTGTGGCGGCGGCGCGTGCCTGTAATCACAGCTACTTGGGAGGCTGAGGCAGGAGAATTGCTTGAACCCATGAGGTGGAGGTTGCAGTGAGCTGAGATCACGAGATCACGCCACTGCACTCTAGCCTGGTGACAGACAGCTAGACTGTCTCAAAAAAATTAATTAAAAACAAAACAAAATCCAATTATCTTAAAACTGTAAATCTCAAGTCATTCAATAACCTGAATTGTGAAACAAGAAAATATTGTTACCCCCACCTCCTAAAGCAAAAGTGCAATTTAGTACAAAGATCACAACAACTGGCTCAAAAATGCAACTTCTGGAAACAAAGTCTAAATTCCTTTAAACAATTCAATAATTTAGTGGAAATTTTACTAAGTGGCCAATGATTCTCTTGTTATTCTTAGCTAAAAATGTTCCCTCGCTGTCCTCCAGACTAGTGAAGCTACGCATATAGCACCCCAGAACAGCCAAACAATCCTTAAAACGCAGCAGCTACCTTCTATCTATCTTTCATCTGTAATCTGTAGGCAAAGTTCCTTATCTTCAGCAATTTCACTGGGCTGACTGCTAGCAAGAGCTGGGCTCGACTCCTTCCAGTTAAGACCAACTAAAGCCATTCTGAGACCAGCTTACTCCAGTTTGAGCCTTTAAGATACTGTGTTTCCTATCAAAGTAAGACGTATGGTGGATAACAGAGTAGCAATACATTTTTTTCAGGTTAGGCTTTGCCTTCTCCATTTGATCAATAGAGACCCTGAGTGGTTTATCTTTCCCTGGTTGAAGTTTTGGGGGGGAAGCGGTTGGTTATCTAGAAGTGAAAAGATAATCCCCACCCAAATTAAACCAAATAAATGTTTTATAAAACTATTGGCGGCCGGAAACGGTGGCTCACGCCTGTAATTCCAACACTTTGGGAAGCCGAGGAGGACGGAATACCTGAGGTCAGGAGTTTGAGACCAGCCTGGCCAACATGGTGAAACCTCCATCTCTACTAAAAATACAAAAATTAGCTGGGTGTGGTGGCGGGCCCTGTAGTCCCAGCTACTAGGGAGGCTGAGACAGGAGAATCGCTTGAACCCGGGACGGGAAGTTGCAGTGAGCCGAAATCGCGTCACTGCACTACAGCCTGGGCGACAGAGTGAGACTCATCTCAAAAATATATATATATATTTATATATATATATACACACACACACACATACACAGGCAAGGTCATAAAACAGATTGTACCATCAAAATCTTTCTTGAAATTAAAAACACATTCATAAATCCTTTTGAGTATCGCTTTCTTTACAACTTCTAACAGACTACAAATTTCAAGGAATTTGTAGGGAACTTGGCTCCATTCATAAAAAACTCCGGACCATTGTTACAGCCCCAAAGAGCCACTGGCTTAGAGGTAAAGTGCGACTTGGTTTTTGGGACTACGGACTGGTAGAGCCCTGTCGAAGGTAAGCAGACATTCCAATTCTCGTGAAGCATACATTCCAAGAGGTCACTAGCATCCAACACATACGCAGAGAAATGAGCCCAATGACCAAGACCAGACACCCCACCAGACTTCACAAAACGTAAACAAGTAAACAAGCAAATAAAAATCTTAAAAAACAAAGTGTAGTCTTGAGTAAAAGGGAGGTCAGCCACCCAGCAGAAGCACATGACTCATGCACCGGCCTGAACCAAAGTATTTACACCGTCCACTACACCAGAGTGGGGTTTCCCATCTTCAAGGAAGGCCAAGCTTTGGGGGCATCTCAGCCGGGTGAAGCCATGCTATTTCCGTTTGGGAGGAGGGGGATCATTTTATTTCGCTGAATCACAACTCCCCCACGTCCCCACCCCAAACCACCACCACCACCACCACCACCACATACAACACTGCAAATAAAACAGGCCGTTGTAAGGATGCCGGCGAAAACAAAGCGCCCAGCAAGGGGCTGCCAGGCTGGGAGTGGGTGCGTCAAGCGGGCCAAGCTCGCCCCCAAGACACCGCTCCCGCCCTCGGAGGCCTGTCCTCAGCCCGGCGTGCGGCGGCAGCCACCTCCCTCCGGAGGGGACCTGCCCCTTTCTCCCCAGGGCTCCGGGGACCGCCAGGAAGGTGAGGAGATGGGGGCGGGGGCGCGCTGCCCCGACCCAGGCAGAAGGACCTGAGTGCCAGAGGCAGAGCACGCCGGGCCAGGCCCACGTGAACGCCCGGGCCGAGCCGGCCCAGAAGACCGCAGACCGGGACGGCGGCGCTCGCGGTCCCCGCGCCAGGCCCGGACTTACCCCGGCCGGGCGCGCCGCGGACCCCGCGGCTGCCGCTTCCTCCTCCTCCTCCTCCTCACTTGACAAAATGGCGGCGGCAGGAAGTGCCGGGCGCCTCGGCCCGCCCCCCGCCCGCCCCCGGCCGCCCGCCCCGCCGC
>NW_022306925.1:0-11934 GCF_002776525.5 Piliocolobus tephrosceles | reverse complement strand
TCCTAGCCTCGATGGTCTTTACATTTTGGCATGTTTTTGCAATGGCTGGTACCGGTTGTTCCTTTCCATGTTTAGGGCTTCCTTCAGGGTCTCTTGTAAGGCAGGCCTGGTGGTGACAAAATCTCTAAGCATTTGCTTATCTGTAAAGAATTTTATTTCTCCTTCACTTATGAAACTTAGTTTGGCTGGATATGAAATTCTGGGTTTAAAATTCTTTTCTTTAAGAACGTTGAATATTGGCCCCCACTCTCTTCTGGCTTGTAGAGTTTCTGCCGAGAGATCTGCTGTCAGTCTGATGGGCTTCCCTTTGTGGGTAACCCGACCTTTCTCTCTGGCTGCCCTTAAGATTTTTTCCTTCATTTCAACTTTGGTTAATCTGGCAATTATGTGTCTTGGAGTTGCTCTTCTCGAGGAGTATCTTTGTGGCGTTCTCTGTATTTCCTGAATTTGAATGTTGGCCTGCCCTGCTAGGTTGGGGAAGTTCTCCTGGATGATATCCTGTAGAGTGTTTTCCAATTTGGTTCCATTTTCCCCCTCACTTTCAGGCACCCCAATCAGACGTAGATTTGGTCTTTTTACATAATCCCATACTTCTTGCAGGCTTTGTTCATTTCTTTTTCTTCTTTTTTCTTTTGGTTTCTCTTCTCACTTCATTTCATTCATTTGATCCTCCATCGCTGATACTCTTTCTTCCAGTTGATTGAGTCGGTTACTGAAGCTTGTGCATTTGTCACGTGTTTCTTGTGTCATGGTTTTCATCTCTGTCATTTCGTTTATGACCTTCTCTGCATTAATTAGTCTAGCTGTCAATTCTTCCACTCTTTTTTCAAGATTTTTAGTTTCTTTGCACTGGGTACGTAATTCCTCCTTTAGCTCTGAGAGGTTTGATGGACTGAAGCCTTCTTCTCTCATCTCATCAAAATCATTCTCTGACCAGCTTTGATCCATTGCTGGCAATGGGCTGTGCTCCTTTGCAGGAGGAGATGCACTCTTATTTTTTGAATTTCCAGCTTTTCTGCCCTGCTTTTTCCCCATCTTTGTGGTTTTATCTGTCTCTGGTCTTTGATGATGGTGACGTACTGATGTGGTTTTGATATAGGTGTCCTTCCTGTTTGATAGTTTTCCTTCTGACAGTCAGGACCCTCAGCTATAGGTCTGTTGGAGATTGCTTGAGGTCCACTCCACACCCTGTTTGCCTGGGTATCAGCAGCAGAGGTTGCAGAAGATAGAATATTGCTGATCAGCGAGTGCACCTGTCTGATTCTTGCTTTGGAAGCTTCCTCTCAGGGGTGTACTCCACCCTGTGAGGTGTGGGGTGTCAGACTGCCCCTAGTGGGGGATGTCTCCCAGTTAGGCTACTCAGGGGTCAGGGACCCACTTGAGCAGGCAGACTGCCCCTTGTCAGATCTCAATCTCCGTGTTGGGAGATCCACTGCTCTCTTCAAACTGTCAGACAGAGTCGTTCGCGTCTGGACAGGCCTCTGCTGCTTTAGCTGAGCCCTGTCCCCAGAGGCGGAGTCTACAGAGACAGGCAGGTTTCCTTGAGCTGCTGTGAGCTCCACCCAGTTCGAGCTTCCCAGCGGCTTTATTTACCTACTTAAGCCTCAGCGATGGCGGGCGCCCCTCCCCCAGCCTCGCTGCTGCCTTGGGGTTAGATTGCCGCAGACTGCTGTGTTAGCAAGGAGGGAGGCACTGTGGGCATGGGACCCTCCCGGCCAGGTGTGGGATATAATCTCCGGTGTGCCGGTGTTACAGCGCGGTATTGGGGTGGGAGTTACCTGATTTTCCAGGTGTTGTGTGTCTCAGTTCCCCTGTCTAGGAAAAGGGACTCCCTTCCCCATCGTGCTTCCCAGGTGAGGCGATGCCTCGCCCTGCTTCAGCTCTCGCTGGTCAGGCTGCAGCAGCTGACCAGCACCGATTGTCCGCCACTCCCGAGTGAGATGACCCCAGTACCTCAGTTGAAAATGCAGAAATCACCGGTCTTCTGTGTCGCTCGCGCTGGGAGATGGAGACTGAAGCTGTTCCTATTCGGCCATCTTGCTCCGATGCTAATCATTATACAATGCCAGGACAGGCTCTTACGATAAGGGATTATTCAGCCCTGAATGTCAATATTGCCAAAGAGGAAAAGCCCTGCCCTAGGGCATGCCTATGTTTAACATTTGTAAGGTCCAGAACAAGCACACTAATGGAGGTCCTGGGCTCATGCTCACCCTCCTCGACCCCTGTCCTGGGCTTCTTTCCACACTGAGATAAGCCTTGCACACACACGTGTGCACGCCCCTGTCTGCACATGTAACCTGTTCATGCCCCCCAAAACTTAGGGGTACACAGATCAGGAGGACAGAACCAGGGAAGAACTGCACACCCCCCAGATGCAGACTCTGAGGCTCTGAATGTTTAGACCATGATCTAAGAAGGAGACTCAGTTTCATTGCCCTTTGGAAAGAGGTACAGCCAAATGAGAGCCAGAGTGGGGTCCTCTAAAGCTTGGGGCCCAAACCAAGGGGCTTTTGTTCAGAATCCTAAACCCTGGAGCAACATCTAAGTAGGTATGAACCATGGGTCTATGTCATGTCATATTGCTAGAGTAGGGTGGTGTGGGACAGGTAAGAATAAGGCAACTGGAATTAGGACTGAACATGACCATCAGAAGACCTGGGGTTTGTATTTGACCCCTGACCCTCTGTCAGCTGTGTGGACCCCAGAATGTAGGAGAAACCCAAGCTTCAAAGAGGGGGCACATAAGAGAGCAGGGGCCTAGTGGACAGGAAATCCCAGGATGAGAAGAGCAGATGGGAAGAAGAATTGTTAGTCAGAGTTGACATGAAAACAGCCTAGGAAAATTCCAACAGTTTGCCAATTGTCCTTGCTTTGATTCCTATTACTTTGAAATAAAAACATTTCAAATCCTCTCTCTAATTTGACTGCACTGCTATGCTTTGGGAAATGACCCTGTTAAAATAATGTGCCCGGATGCAGAAACTGGAGAATTCATGACTCACCCCTCCCTGTCATGTGACATTCCATGTAGGCATGTCCTGGCATTCTATCACCTGGATTTTTTTCAAATCATTCCCTCTTTTCCACCCGCTCCATCTCTGTCTTAGTCCATGTGCTCATCTCTCACATGAACCATGGCAACAGTGTCCTAATTGGTCCCCTGATACCTATCTCCTCGATTCCATCCTCCACACAAGCTGCTAAAAAACCCTTCTCATAACACATCTCCAGACATGTTGCTCCAGATTTCCAAACCCTTCAGTGCCCACAGATCACTGCCTGAACTCCTGACCCTTACTATGTCCTTACTCTATGGTTTCTGCTCCAATCCCAAGGCTTGAGTTTTCATGCCAGACCAGAGAAAGGGAGAGTTTTCCAGGTTTATCTCCAAGAACACAAAGTCCTGTTATGTCTGCAATTTCTCCAACCGTGACTCTGAAACCCAAAGCCTTTGAGGCCCTGTACATTCTGTACATTTCTAGCACAATGACGATTCTAGGGGAATGGCTAGCATAAGCATTATTAGCACATCCCAGGGGGCTTGTGAAACATCATCAAGGACAAAGACTAGGAGACACAGAGATGCACTGCTCAGCTCCCCCTTCCAAGAAGGATCCGCTCACCTGCAGGGAGAGTGGTCAGCACACAGCCTGCATGATCAGCACCTTCAGGGTCTGCCTCTGCTGCAAAGTTCCCCCCCCGATCCAAGACATGCTTTCCTGTGAAGCTTTCACCTGGTAACTAAGTGAGTGGGGGTACAAAGGCCTGGCCTTTCTGGTCCAAAAGGATGCAACTCTAATAGCCACTACTTGCTCCAGAGCACCCCATAAGATTGGCAACATTTTTTTTGAGGCTGCATTACAATTTTATCTCTCCTTCTGCCCCCATTTGACTGGAACACCGAGCAGAGGATTAGATTGCATAGGAAGACCCACTGAACACAGCATTTACCAAATCCAGAAGGATTATGCCCCACTTTACCGAGTCCATGTGCAGGCCGGAGGTGATAGCAGAAGAGGCTGCTACAGAACTTGGCTTGCTGACTGCAATGGGGATGATTAGATCTTGAAACAATAGAGGAAGTGGGGCAAGACTGCCCAAAGCCAAGGAATTGCAATTATTGTAATGATCAGCAGGGACAGAGTGGCAGCTAAGGGACTATGACCCATAATAGACTGTGGAGTTCTGCATCCCAGGGATGAAGCCCACTTGACCATGGTGGATAAGCTTTTTGACATGCTGCTGGATTCGGTTTGCCAGTATTTTATTGAGGATTTCTGCATTGATGTTCATCAGGGATATTGATCTAAAATTCTCTTTTTTGTTGTTGTTGTGTCTCTGCCAGGCTTTGGTATCAGGATGATGTTGGCCTCAGAGGGCAAAGGATATGAACAGACACTTCTCAAAAGAAGACATTTATGCAGCCAACAGACACATGAAAAAATGCTCATCATCACTGGCCATCAGAGAAATGCAAATCAAAACCATAATGAGATACCATCTCACACCAGTTAGAATGGCAATCATTAAAAAGTCAGGAAACAACAGGTGCTGGAGAGGATGTAGAGAAATAGGAACACTTTTACACTGTTGGTGGGCCTGTAAACTACTTCAACCATTGTGGAAGACAGTGTGGCAATTCCTCAAGGATCTAGAACTAGAAATACCATTTGACCCAGCCATCCCATTACTGGGTATATACCCAAAGGATTATAAATCATGCTGCTATAAAGACACATGCACATGTATGTTTATTGCGGCACTATTCACAACAGCAAAGACTTGGAACCAACCCAAATGTCCATCAATGACAGACTGGATTAAGAAAATGTGGCACATGTACACCGTGGAATACTATGCAGCTAAAAAAGGATGAGTTCATGTCCTCTGTAGGGACATGGTTGCAGCTGGAAACCATCATTCTCAGTGAACTATCTCAAGAACAGAAAACCAAACACTGCATGTTCTCACTCATAGATGAGAATTGAACAATGAGAACACTTGGACACAGGAAGGGGAACATCACACACCAGGGCCTGTTGTGGGGTGGCGGGAGCGGGGAGGGATAGCATTAGGAGATACACCTAATATAAATGATGAGTTAATAGGTGCAGCACACCAACATGGCAGCTGTATACATATATAACAAACCTGCACGCTGTGCACCTGTACCCTAGAACTTAAAGTACAATAATAAAAAAAAATAAACTGTGGAGTTCTAAGGGATCTAATAGATGGGCAGTCGATAAGGGCACTGCCCAGCTTATAGCAGCCAAAGAAATTGAGACTAGGTGATCAGTAGTCTGACAGAAGTTACCCCAATAAAATGTCATAGCCCTTTGCTTAGTTTCTGGACTCGAGTCAAATTTCAGACTGAAAATTCATTGGCTGAACAGGTAGCTAGGTCCCCAAAAGGAAGGACCTTACAACATTCTGGCAAGTGTACACAACCAAGAATCATCTAGTTCTTTCACAAAAGGATTTATAGACATTTACTCTGGTAGCTGTATAAAGGAAGGGGAAGGACGAGAGAGTTCAAGGATTGTTAGTCACAGTTGACATTGATACCTAGAGACCCAAAACATTATCAAGGCCCTGCTGTTAGAATGGGGAGAAAGGGGGTTATGAAATAAGAGGTTCCCTGCCCCAGATCCAGCTTAAAGCAGGTCCACAGGATCCACGGACCCACACTGTGATCATTTCCCCAGTGCCCAAGTGTATGATTGGGATCGACATGCTTGGCAGTAGATGTAACAGCGCCATTGGGTCCTTGGCTTGTGGAGTGACAGCCAAATGGAAAGATCATTTGTGGAAAGGCCAAATGGAATCCTCTGCAATTACCTCACTCCAGCTTAGATAGTAAATCGAAAATAGTAACGCATCCCTGGAAAGATAGTAAAGATAACTGCTGCCCTTAGGGTTGTGAAGGAGGCAGAGGTGGCCCCTTTCATGTCTCCATGTAACTCAAGGGGATAGCCCCTGCAGAAAGCACCAGGCTCCTAGAGCAGACTAGAGACTACTGCAGGCTCCGCCCAGTTATAACCCTGACTGTAGCTGTCATTTCTTTGTTAGAACATATGAAGGCAGCTTCACGTATATGGTATGTGGTCATTTATTTGGCAAATATGTTCTTTCTATCCCTCTTAGAAAAGAGGATCATAAATAGTTTGCATTCACATGGAATAGACAACAATATCCATTTACCATTTTGTCCCAGAGATATGTTAACTCTCCCAACCTGTCATGACATAACTGGAAGAGACCTGGACCATCTGGACATCCTATATAATATCACCCTGGTTCTCATTACGGCAGTGGTGTTATATTGATTGGGTAATAAGCAAGAGGAGGCCAACCACACATACACTCCAGAGGACTAGAGATGAACAATACAAGGACTCAGGGGCTGCCATGCTCTTACTATTTTAGGGCCCAGTAGACAGAGGTATGCTGGGACATTTCCTCCAAAGTGAATGAATTATTGTAACTTGCACCTCCCATTGTGGAAACAGAAGCATGACACCTGATGGGTTTCTTTAGGTTCTGTTCTGCAAGTAAGTCAGGGGAGTAGGCCCATGACTATGAGACACCCTGGTTGTATGTACCTTGCGACCACAAATCTGCCAGCTGATAGAGAACTGGAATGGCCTACTGAGCCCCGCTGAGTGCAATACTCTGCGAGGATAGTGTACCGTCCTCCAGGGTGTAACATATGCACAAATCAAATGTTGTTATATCAAGCTGTATCCCCAGGAGGAAGAATACAGGGGTCCAAGAACCAAGGTGTGAAATCAGGGGTGGCCCCACTTACCACTGACTCTTAATGACACACTAGTGGACTCTGTACGTCCCACCCCTACAACTCTGGACTCTGCAGGGTTAGAGGTCCTGGTCCCTAGAGGGTGCATGCTTTCTCAGGGATACACCATAGGAGTCCCATTGAATTATATGATGTGGTTGCTACCTGGGCACTTTCACTTCTTTGTGTTGACAGACCCATAGGCAAGAAGAAAAGTCACCTTGTTGGTGGGTTAGATGACCCTGATCATCAGGAGGTGGCTGGTATTAAAAATGAGGGCATGAGGAGTGAGTGTGGAATCCAGGTGATCCACTGGGTCCCTCTTGATCATTATGATTGTACACACACAAGTGCAACAACCGCAGCTGGAGAGCATGTGACTAGGGATACAGACTCTTTGGGGATGAGGGTCTAGTTCCACCACCAGGAAAGCCACCAAGACCAGTAGTAAGGGTAAGTGAAGGAGAGGGCATTCTAGATTGTACAGTGGAGAAGGGAAGCTGCATATCACTTGTGGCCTGGAGCCCAAATGCAGAGGCTGGGGCTGTATCTTAACTTGCTAACCTGCCTCTTCTAGGTTTCTGAGCAAGAGAGGCCACCAGAATCCTGGACAAGCTGCTTCCTGAGTGAGTATGGAGCAGGGGTCCTGAGAAGCACAAGGAGTAGGCTGGTGGACATGGGGGTGCACTGCCCAGACCCCCTTCAGGAAAGGGCTGCCTGCCAATCGTCGGGAGAATGGTGGGCAGACAGCCTCCTGCCCCCAGCATCTTCAGTGTTTTCCCCATCTGTGGAAAGTGTCGTCTTTCCCAGAACAGTCCTCATCTGGGGACCAGGTGTGGTGACAGTCAACAGGCCTGGTCATTTCTGCCCAGTGGGACACAACTCTGATGGACCCCCCTCCACCTACAGCTCCCCGCTGGGTTGGCCAGGCATTGCTGAGCCTGCAGTGGGGTTCAGTTTCTCCCTCTTCCCATCCAGGCTTCCTCTCCTTCCTTCCATGGGTGTTCTCCCTAATATGAGTTTGTACCTCAAATTCTGTTTCAGAGTTTGCCTCTACAGAACCCAACTTGTAACCAGATTTATACTGAAAATTGAGTGGGAGGTTTAGCCTTGGGCCCTGCCTTAATCTGCTTGTGCTGCTATAACAAATATACCACGGACTGGATGGCTTAAACAGCACATGCTGATGTCTCATAGTTGCAGGGTGGGAAGTCTAAGACTAAGGCACCAATAGATTAGGTGTCTGATGAGGGTGCGCCTTCCTGGTCCATGGATGGTGCCTTCTAGCCGTGTCCTCACATGGCGAAAGGGGTGAGCTCTCTGGGGCCGCCTTTATAGGGGCACTAATCCCACTCGTGAGGGTTCCCCCTCATAATGTAATCACTTACGGAAGGCCCCGCCAATCTAACCTTGTAGGTTAGGATTTCAACAAATGAATTTTGTGGGGACACCAAGAGTCAGTCCGTAACAGGCACTGTATGGCTGTACTGACACGGGAAGCAGGCCTGAGGAAAGCCAATAAGAGACTTTTCCCCCATCCCCCCACACCAAAACCAACACATGCTGAGACCGAGAAACGCCAAAGGAGGAAATTAAAGTTTGGGAGTAGGGGGGCATTCACATTGGAGTATTAAGGAGGAGACCACACCCTCAGGAGGGCATGATGTCACTTCTTTTGCTTCCCATCAATGTTCTGGAAATAATGTGTGGTAGTTGGGAATGGCTAAGGATGAAGTGCCTGTGAACTTTCTGGAGCTGGGCAGAGGAGTGATCACAAACGTAAGATTGCCTCTGCCTCCTGCATCACCCTGGAGCTGGCTCTTCCATTGACCCTATGTGGGCTCTGCACAGGCCACAGGAAAAAGCAGCAGCAGCCCCAACCTCGGCCCACTTTGGCCACTGCCCCCTCTTTGAAGCAAATATTTGTGAAAAAACATTGTTGTCTATTCTGGCCTTGAAGGGTGACTCAATCAATACAATGGATCAAGAAATCAACTAATTTCACTCTTTTTAGTTTTTTAAAGCCCATTTAATAGCTATTTCTTGACTCTGATGGAGAAGCAGTCTAAGAACTTCCTGTGTCTCTGGCGAAAATTGCCATAACTTTTTGAAAATAATTTATGAAAAATTGACTTATATCAACTATGCATAAGCTTTCATATGATTCTACATTTACCCAAACTTTCACATTCTGTCTTTATCTTCACAACTCTCTTACAGAAGGGGAGAAAATTATCCTTTAAAGATCTAGAAACTCACAGGGCTTATGTGACTTTTTTAAGATCACGAAGCCAAGAATAACAGAGCACAGCTAATTTCACCATGGCCAGAGATGAGAAATGGAGAATGTCATAATCCCAGCTACCAGTCAGGCTCCCTAAGGATCTTCTTGTAAAGTTTGTTTCATCTTTATCTTGCCCACAAATGAAGAATTATCCACACAGCATAGTAATCTGAAAAGAGACACTGAAATAATAGAATATTTTAGTTGTAGGCACGCTGACATTTGGTGTTAATTAGCTAAAGCTATAAATAAATGAGATGTTATCAAGGTGTCAGAATGTGAGAAGGATCATTCTTACACGTGTACTCTTTAGCGTTAAAAAAAATTATTGGCACCTCAGTCCATCACTACCTTTTAGCAGCTAAAATGAAACTTGCCTGTGGCCCTGCATAACCTGGTAGCTGAGACAGCCAGGATCCAGCTTGACATGCAGGTCACGGGAACAGAGAGGAGAGGGAGAGGCTATTTGCTGAGCAGCTACTGTATGCCAGGTGCTGGGCACCTTACAGTGTGCATTATACACATTTTTCACAATCTTGACAATGACCCTGCCACCAAATTCCTGTGTTTCTGAAATTATAGAGCTGAACCTCAGAGAGGAAGGAGGTAGCTAAAGATCACTGTTGCCAGTTTCTCCTCCATAAACTCACCTTGAACTCCACTGATGAGCATATGTTTCAAGACAGAGTTCTGTTCATCAAATCACTCATTTCATAGCACCATACTCATCGATGAACACCTTCTGATTTTCCATGGCACTGGCCTGGCATTAATCTGCTATTCTGGGCCTTAGTGCTGATTTCCTATAAACCTCCACTATTTCATGCCTACTCCAACTTTTGCATGTTTTCCTCCCCGCTGGGATGTCCTTTTCTCCTCATTTTTGCTTAGTCAAAGGGTTTACACCCTTCAAGGCCAAATTCAAAGACTATCCTCCTCCTTCACCTGTCCCAGTAGGATTTATCTATCCCATAGATTTTTTTCTCCCTCAAGTGTTGGCCCCAGGGTTCCTTCCTTGGTGAGACCCACCCTGACTCTCCCAGGAAAATTCAGCTATTCCTTCCTCTGGGCTCTCACACACTTCACCCATAGTTCCATTGTGGCACACCATGTAACCTGCCCAGATACAAATGGAAGCAAATGGCAACATGATAGGATCTTGCAATGGCAAGCCTTAACTGTTGCTTTCTTTTTCCACCAGGTACCACAATCTTAATTCTAAGTGTATGTTCACACAAGCCATCTATTTACAACACCATTTGGGTCGTACTTTACAGTTAGCACTTATCGTACTTTACAGTTAGCACTTAATGAAGAAGACAACAAAATGTGTGAACATCCTACAAAAAAATAGGCATAGCATAGATATTAAAACCAAGGAACAAAGCTGCTAAGGATGGTCTGTTAAGGGTATGAGCTGTAGCATTATGCTGCTATTCCCATGGTTTACAGAGATCAAATGCTCAGTCTGACTTGGATTACGGTGGGAGCCCAGAGTTAGCTTAGCCAGAGACGTCCCTAGGCCGGGCCAGTCTGATTCTCTTATGAGCCCCACAGTGTTCTGCTCCCATGCGATCTCACCTGCATTCATGCTTCTGATTCTTGCCCTAGAACTCTGATTTTTTTTTCCAGTATTAAGACTTCTTCATCCAAATCCAGTTAGGTTTACTACTATTATAAATAAGCTTCAGAATAAGGCATCTGTCATTACCTATGAAAAAGATTGGGATTCAAACAAAGGAATATACACTGTACAACTTTTTTTCTTTCATTCTGATGTCATTACAGATATTATCGGTTTTAAATGTTGTTTTGTATAGCAATATATAAATATCTTTAAACATATTTCCTGAATATAGTTCCAATGTTTCTCTATGATATTTTGATACTTTAATGTATATATTTAAAGTATATACTTCAATAATGAAGAAATAGACAAAAGCAAATCAACAAAGATGGCAAAGGACTAAATATGAGACATTACAGCCTCTGGAAAAAAAATACTTGTGACTATGAGCAGATCTTGGTCAAGTCATTTAACTTCCCTGAGGCTCATTCTTCCCATGTGTAATATTTCGATAGCAGTTGCTCTGTCAAGCTGTTTAGGATCAAATGAGATGATGTAAAAACACGTGACAAACTGTGAAGTAATGCAAAAATAAATGGTATTATCATAGGCCAAAAGATCTCAAGTTTCTGACAGTCTCTCTAACAAATAAAGCTATGGCCTGCTCCTTTTGCATTCACTTGAGAACTCCCAGTTTTGATCAATTAGATTGTTACGGAAAGAATGGAGCCAAAATTTATGCAAAGAGAAAATCCCTAAGTTTTAGCATCCAGAATTGTATAAAGTATAGTTTGTTGTGAGTGGGAAAAAACTGCTTGAAGGGGTATACAGAATACCAAATAGTGAACTAGTGTATTAAAAATCCAGTATTTCAGTAATAAGACTTCTTTATCCAAAGACGGGTTTAACTCTAACTAGGCTCAGGCTACCTCTTGACACTTACTAAACATAAATAGGGGCAGACTTCTCAAAAACCTTGGTTCCCAGCCTTTCCTCAGTCTCTTCTAGAGAGACTTCCATTCCCTCACCATTGGCTATCACGTACCATAGTAACATTAACAAAATTGTCTCTTATAACAGCTCAAAGAGTTTTAAAAGCATAAAGAAGCATGATACTTAAGCCTTAGTCTGTATTCACGCTTTGCTCCAAATGCAAACAGTATCTCGCATTCTTTCATTAAAAAGTCCTAAAACAGCTGCATAATGCTGCAGCACGCATTCTCTATGACCAGGCAAACTTTTGCAGCTGTTTTTTTTTTTTTTTTTTTTTTTTTTTTTTTT
>NW_022306924.1:0-5779 GCF_002776525.5 Piliocolobus tephrosceles | reverse complement strand
GTATGAATGTCTTCTTTTGAGAAATGTCTGTTCATATCCTTTGCCCACTTTTTGATGGGGTTGTTTTTTTCTTGTAAATTTGGTTGAGTTCTTTGTAGGTTCTGGATATTAGCCCTTTGTCAGATGAGTAGATTGCAAAAATTTTCTCCCATTCTGTAGGTTGCCTGTTCACTCTGATGGTAGTTTCTTTTGCTGTGCAGAAGCTCTTTAGTTTAATTATATCCCATTTGTCAATTTTGGCTTTTGTTGCCGTTGCTTTTGGTGTTTTAGACAAAGCTGGAGGCATCATGCTACCTGACTTCAAACTATACAAGGCTACAGTAACCAAACAGCATGGTACTGGTACCAAAACAGAGATATAGACCAATGGAGCAGAACAGTGTCCTCAGAAATAATACCACACATCTATAGCCATCTAATCTTTGACAAACCTGACAAAAACAAGAAATGGGGAAAGGATTCCCTATTTAATAAATGGTGCTGGGAAAATTGGCTAGCCATAAGTAGAAAGCTGAAACTGGATCCTTTCCTTACTCCTTATATGAAAATTAATTCAAGATGGATTAGAGACTTAAATGTTAGACCTAATACCATAAAAACCCAGAAGAAAACCTAGGTAATACCATTCAGGACATAGGCATGGGCAAGGACAACAATTTTTAAAGAGAAATGAAGATGATTACAATTGTTTTGAGAAAATTATCTTTGGCTACAAAGATCTATAAGTGTGATGTCAATCCAAGTTAGGATAGGGAGTTGCTATAGGCAGATGTTCTTGCGGAAGTATTTTTTCATGTAAAGTGATGACGAGCTTTTCGCAAGCTTATGCTTTTATTATAAGAGTTTGTGTGTTTGCAATTTTTTAAACTAAATGGATAATTTGTTTTATGTGTACATAATGTGTAGTGATCAAATCAGGATGTGTAGGGTATCCCTCACCCAACTACATACATATCTGTTAAATATAGTCACCTTACCCTCCTCCTGAATATTGGATTTATTTTTTTTACCTTTCTATATAGTTGTACCCATTAAGGAAGGCCTCTTCAGCCCCAATGCACTCATTCTTTCCATTCTCTATCATCTATCTTTCCACTCTGTACTTCCAAGTGATCAACTTTTCTAGCTCCCACATATAATTGAGAACATGTGACATTTGTCTGTTTGTAGCTGATTTATTTCACTTAGATATTGACCTCCAGTTTCATCCATATTACTGCAAAAGACAAAATTTCATTATTTTTCTATGATGATAGTATTCCATTATGTATACATACCATATTTTCCTTATCCATTCATCTATTGATGAAAACCTAGGTCAATTCCATATTTTTCCTATTGTGAATATCATTGGGATAAACATGCAAGTGTGTATCTCCCTTTGATATACTGATTTAATTTCCTTTGGGTAGATACACAGTAGTAGTTTTGCTGGGTTGAAGTATACTATATTTTTGTTTTTTGGAAAAATCCCCGTATTGTTTTTTATAGTGGCTATAGTAGTTTACATTCCCACCAAGAGTGTGTAAGAATTCATTTATCCTGGCATCCTCACCAACATCTGTTATTTTTGTCTTTTTAATAAGAGTTATTCTGACTAATGTGAGGTGACATCTCATTGTGCTTTTGATTTGCATTTTATTGGTGATGTGCATTTTTTCATAGTGTGTCCGATACTTGTATATCCTCTTTTGAAAAATATGTGTTCATGTCTTTCCTCACTTTTTAATACAGTTATTTGGTTTTTTTGCCCATTGAGTTGTGGAATTTCTTATATATTCTGCACATAATATAACATGTTATTTTCTGTCACATAAACATTTTGTTAATATTTTCCCCAATTCAACAAGTTGTCTCTTCACTCTGTGGATTGTTTCATTTGCTGTGCAGAAGCTTTTTAGCTTAATGGGTCCCATTTGTCTATTTTCATTTTTGTTGGCTTGATTTTCAGATCTTAGTCATAAATTCTGTATCTAGACCAATGTACAGGAGAGTTTTCCCTAGATTTTCTTCTACAATATTTATAATTTTAGATCTTATGCTTCAGTTGTTAATCCAGTTTTAGTTGATATTTTTCTTATGTTGAGAGATAGAAGTCAAATCTTATTATTTTGCATATAACTATTGAATTTTTCCAGCACCATTTATTGAAGAACATGTACTCACCCCAATATAAGTTCTTGTTCACTTTATCAAGGATCAGTTGGCTGTAAATAGATGACTTTATTTCTGGGATAACTATCCCATTTCATTGGTCAAAGTGCCTATTTTTATGCCAATACTATGCTGTTTTTGTTACTATAGCCTTGTGATATTCTTTCAGGTAATGTGATGCTTCCCGTTTTGTTTTTTTTTTTTTTTTTTTTTCAAAATTGATTTGGCTATTCAAGCACTTTTTTGGTTCCACATGAATTCTAGAATTTTTTTCTCTAATTTTGTGATGAATAATATCAGTATTTTAATCTGGATTGCATTTAATCTGTAGATTGCTTTGGGCAGTATGACCATTTTAAGGATATTAATCCCCCTGATCCATAGCATGAAATGTTTTATTATATCATTTATTCTATATTATATATATTAAATATATCATGTGTTTATGTCTTAAATTCATTTCATCCATATTTTGTTGTTTCTCTTGTAGAAACGTTTCACCTCCTTGGTTAAGTTTATTCATAGTTGTGTTGTTGTTGTTGCTAATGTAAATGAGATCACCTTCTTGATTTCTTTTTCCACTAGATCATTATGGATATAAAGAAATGCTACTGATTTTTGCACATTGATTTTATATCTTGAAACTTTACTGAATTCATTTATCAAATCTAAGTATTTATTGTCAGAGTCTCTAGGTATTTTTAGATATAAGATCCTATTATCAGCAAAGAGGGATAATTTAACTTCATCTTTTTTCAATCTGGATGTCTTTTATTTCTTTCTCTTGCTTGATTTGCTTGGCTAAGACTTCCAGTACTGTTGAATGGGAGTGCTGAAAGTGAGCATCCTTGTGTTGTTCCAGGTCTTAGAGAGAAGGTTTTAAGTTTTCTCCATTCAGTATGATGTTCACTGTGGGTTTGTTGGATATGGCCTTTATTGTTTTGAGGTATGTTATTTCTACTCCCAGTCTATTGAGGGCTTTTATTATGAAGGCATGTTAAATTTATCAAATACTCTTCCCTTGTTTGTTGTGATGATCATATGGTTTTTGCTTTCATTCTGTTGATGTGAAGATTTGTAAATGTTGAACCCACTTTACATCCTGGGTACAAATTCTACTTGATCACGGTGCATTATCTTTTCGATGTGCTGTGATGTTTGGTTTGCTAGTATTTGTTGAGGATTTTTGCATCTGTGTTCATCAGGAATATGGTCCTGTGGTTTTCTTTTTTTCCTCTGTTCTTGTCTGGTTTTGATATCAGGATAATGCTGGTCTCTCAGATGAGATAGGGAGAATTTCCTCTTCTTAAATTTATTTGAAATAGTTTAAGGAGGATTGGTATTAATTCTTTACAATTTTAGTATAAATTGGCAGTAAGTATATCCAGTCTTGGGCTTTTCCTTGTTGGATTACTTTTTATTACTAATTCTGTCTCACTACTCATTGTTGGTCTGTTCAGGATTTCTATTTCTTTCCTGAATCAATCTTGGTGGGTTGTATTGTTTCTGGTAATTTATCTATTTTCTCTAGGTTTTTCAATTTGTCAGAGTACAGTTCATCAGATTCTCTGACAATCATTCATATTTCTTTGGTAGTAGTTGTAATATCTTCTTTTTCATTTCTGATTTTTATTTATTTTGCTGTTGTCTCTTGGTTGCTCTAGCTAGCAGGTTATCAATTTTGTTTATCTTTTCAAAGAACCTAGAGTTCGTTTGTTGGTTCTTTGCATTACTTTGTTAGTCTGGATTTAATTTAGTTATGCTCTAATTTTTTTTTTTTTTCTTCTGCTTCTTTGGGGTTTGTTTTGTTTGTTGGTCTTCTGGTTTCTTGTGGTGCACTGTTAGGTTGTTAATTTGCATTTTTTCTACTTTTTAGTAGAGGCATTTATTGCTATAAACTTTCCTCTTAGCATTGTTTTTGCTGTATTCCACAGGTTTGGTATGTTGTATTTCCATTGCTATTTTCTTTGCTTTTGTTTTTGTTTTTTAGTTTTATCTTCATTTCATCATTGACTCAATAGTCATTTAGGTGCATATTGTTTAACTTTGATGTGTTGGTATAGCTTATAAATTTCCTCTTGGTATTGACTTATACATTTTTTTTTCCTTTGTGATCCAAGAGGATACTTAATATAATTTCTATTTTTAAATATTTATTGAGACTTGTTTCGTGGACTAACATATGGTCTATACTGGAGAATGTTCCATGTGTGGAAGAAAATAATATACATTTTGCAGTTGTTGGATACAGTGCTCTGTAAATGGCTGTTAGGTTCATTTGGCTTAAAATTTAGCTTAAATCCAGTGTTTCTTGGTAGATTTTCTGCCTAGATGGTTTTTCTAATTCCGAGAGTGGGAAATTAAAGTCTCCCATTATTATTGTGTTGCAGTCCATTGCTCTCTTTACATCTATTAATATTTGCTTTATGGATGTGATTTATTATTTATTTCTGTTTTATGAATCATTTGCTCTGTGAATATTTAGATTTGTTATACACTCTGGCTGATTTATCTTTTTATTATTATATAAAATCCTGCTTTGTCTTTTTTTACTGTTCTTGACTTAAAGTACATTTTATCTAATTTATCTAATGTAAGTATAGCTACTCCTGCTCAATTTTGGTTTACATGTGTGTGAAATGTCTTTTTTCATTCCATTCATGCATTCAGTCTGTATGCATCTTTACTAGGAAGATGAATTTCTGGTAAACAGCATAGCTTTGGATCATGGTTTTTATTTTATTTGTTTATTCATTCAGCCAGCCTATCTTTTTTAAGTGGAAATTTTAGTCTGTTTACTTTCAAGGTTATTACAGATATATGAAGTTTTGTTAATGTTGCATTGTTAACTGTGTTCTGGTTTTTTGACATGTATTCTTCATACTTTGTTTTTCTCCTTGTTAAATTTCTCATTCATATCCTGGATTGTTTTTCTGATTTTTTTATATTGTTTTTCATAATTCTCTTATGTTGCACTGAACTTTTTAAAAATCAATATTTTGTATTATTATTATTTTTTTCTAGATGCATTTATGCTGTTTTATTTGTATTTATTTATTTATTTATTTATTTATTTATTTATTTATTTGTTATTAGACTTTAAGTTCTAGGGTACATGTGCATAACGTGCAGGTTTGTTACATATGTATACTTGTGCCATGTTGGTGTGCTGCACCCATCAACTCGTCAGCACCCATCAACTTGTCATTTACATCAGGTATAACTCCCAGTGCAATCCCTCCCCCCTCCCCCTTCCCCGTGATAGGCCCCAGTGTGTGATGTTCCCCTTCCCAAGTCCAAGTGATCTCATTGTTCAGTTCCCACCTATGAGTGAGAACATGTGGTGTTTGGTTTTCTGTTCTTGTGATAGTTTGCTGAGAATGATGGTTTCCAGCTGCATCCATGTTCCTACAAAGGACACAAACCCATCCTTTTTTATGGCTGCATAGTATTCCATCGTGTATACAGAATGGGAGAAAATTTTTGCAATCTACTCATCAGACAACGGGCTAATATCCAGAACCTACGAAGAACTCAAACAAATTTACAGGAAAAAAACAAACAACCCCATCAAAAAATGGGCAAAGGATATGAACAGACATTTCTCAAAAGAAGACATTCATAC
>NW_022306922.1:0-3549 GCF_002776525.5 Piliocolobus tephrosceles | reverse complement strand
CAACATGGTGAAACCCCGTTTCTACTAAAAATGCAAAAATTAGCCAGTTTTGGTGGGCACCTGTAATCCTAGCCACTGGGGAGGCTGAGGCAGGAGAATTGCTTGAACCCAGGAGGCAGAGGTTGCAGTGAGCCGAGATTCCACCACTGCACTCCAGCCTAGGCCACAGAGCAAGACTCTGTGTCAAAATAAAGTAAAATAAAAAAAGCCACCTAAGTATGTGCAGTTGGGGGCAAGCGTGTTGCATGTTCAGAGCTAGAAGGAAACCCATCAAAGCTGTGTTAGGGGGATGGAGGAGGTGAGATTTTTTTCTCTCGTGGCTCTCACTGTTTCCCTGGGATGAGCATGTGGTGTTCAGTGTAAGAAACGATATGGGTCTGGGGCCGGGTGCAGTGCCTTATGCCCTAATACCAGCACTTTGAGAGGCTGAGGTGGGAGGATCGCTTGAAGCCAAGAGTTTGAAAGCACCCTGGGCAACCTGGTGAGACCCTGTCTCTACAAAAATAAAAAACAAGTTGGCCGGGCGCGGTGGCTCAAGCCTGTAATCCCAGCACTTTGGGAGGCCGAGACGGGCGGATCACGAGCTCAGGAGATCGAGACCATCCTGGCTAACACGGTGAAACCCTGTCTCCACTAAAAATACAAAAAACTAGCCGGGCGAGGTGGCGGGCGCCTGTAGTCCCAGCTACTCCGGAGGCTGAGGCAGGAGAATGGCGTAAACCCGGGAGGCGGAGCTTGCAGTGGGCTGAGATCCGGCCACTGCACTCCAGCCCGGGCGACAGAGCAAGACTCCGTCTCAAAAAAAAAAAAAAAAAAAACAGCCGGGGATGGTGGCATGCACCTATAGTCCTAGCTACTTGGGAGACTGAAGTGGGTGGATCCCTTGAGCCCAGGAGGCGGAGTTCACAGTGAGCTGATTGTGCCACTGTGCTCCAGCCTGGGCAACAGAGTGAGACTCCATTTCTAAAAAATAAAAAACCAGAAAACATGAGCCTGGCCTTTTTTCAGGGCTACAACTCGTCATTACAGTCCTGGGATGTGGCCCTGCCCTGAGTTGCATGAGATTCCTCCTGAACAATGTTTCCAAAGCGAGTTGAGCTCCTGAGCCTGGTGCTGATGAATTGTGTCAGAGACAGGCCTCAGCACTGGGTGCGGGTAACGAGTGTCCTCTCTCCACAGGTGCCGTCTGCCTGCAGCCTTTCTGCCATCTGTACTGGGGCTGCACCCGCACCGGCTGCTTCGGCTGCCTGGCCCCGTTCTGTGGTAACCACCGGCTCTTCAGGCCCCAGTGGCTTTGACCTTTGCACGTTCTCTTGGTGAACTTGAGGGCAGGGGATGGTGGGGGCCGCAGCCTGATGTTCACAGGGGTGAGGCCACGGTTGGTCATGTCATCAGATGGTGACATTTTCCTGCTGATCTGCAGAGCTGTGTCAGATTCGTGTGGGCTCAAAATCAAGCCTTAATGGAAGGATTAGGGGAAGTACTCCCAGGACGGAATCCTTGTTGCAAGGTTCTGGTGTCACGATACCAGACCAGGTGCTGGGGCGACTCGAGAGCTGATCTTTTTAAGGGGGGAGTGGAATGGAAATCATTCTACTTGTCCTCTGTTTAAAACTGAGTGTTATCACTGAACTTCTTATTCCTTCTAGAATGTGTAATGAAAAGAAATGTGTTTATCCTCAGTGTGGGGCAGACAGTGCTTTCCTGCGACGTCTTTATAAAAACAGGTAACATTGCACCTTCATCTCGGCAGAGCTCAACCTGGGTGACAAGTGTCTGGACGGCGTGCTGAACAACAACAGCTACGAGTCAGACATCCTGAAGGTACGGACCCGCCGCGGGCTGGGGAGCCGGGAGCCGCGTTTTCTCACTGGTGCAGCCAGCTGGTTCTCTGCATTCTGTTGGTGTTTATCTGTTTTTCCTGCATTCCAAAAATAGGTGTTTCCTTTTTGCGCCTCCTGCCACGAATCCACAGGAGCCGCCTCCCGCAGCTCTTGGGAGGAGCTTGGAAGTGCTGCCCGGGACCAGGGCCTTTTCTCTGGTCCCTTTCTCTTCCGGCCATTTGGCTTCCCGCGTCTAGGAAGCTACCTCGGCTTCAAGGGTTTCTGTGTATAACGTGCGCATCTGCCCTCTTGCCGAGAGCACACACAGTGGTGGGGCCTTGACGCTTGCCACAGGCACACCTGGCGGGTGCCCGCTCAGCCCCACACTCTGCTTTGATGCCCACAGGAGCTCAACAGCTCGTGTGTGTTTAAAGGGCACAGAAAACAGATGCCAAGTCCTCAGCTTTTCTTGTCAGACAGACTGGGCTCGTTGTGGGGCTGTGTGCCTTGTGGCAGGCTTTCGTGTGTCATTCACACCTGGGCTGTGAGGGTCTTGGCAGAACTTTTGAGAGCCTCTGATAAGTCTTACACTGGAAGGTCAAGAGTGAGCCTTCCTTTTGGGACTTCCAGGAGGCTCTTGGACGAGACTTCTCGTGCCGCAGGCTGTGAACGTGCAGCCCTCTGCAAATGCCACTCGTTCCGCACCTTCAGGGATCTTTTATGAAATGTTTTCTATCTCGTTATTTCAGTGTTTCTTCCTCTAAACGAATTTCCTCTTTTTTTTTTTTTTTTGCGTCACAGAATTACCTGGCAGCCAGAGGTTTGACATGGAAGAACATGTTGACCGAGAGCCTGGTGGCTCTCCAGCGGGGGGTGTTTCTGCTGTCTGGTGAGTTCTTCTCTTGCCTCCTGCTCTAGGGTGCGTGTGACTTTCCAGGGCTGCACCTGCCTGTCTGCTCTCCCAGTGACAACTCTGACCTTCACCCATCCTGGAAGAGAAGAAAAAAGATCCTGATGCTTTCGGGTTGTTTTTTGTTTGTTTGTTTTTTGAGATGGAGTTTCGCTCTTGTTGCCCAGGCTGGAGTGCAGGGGCGTGATCTCAGCTCACTGCCACCTGCGCCTCCTGGGTTCAAACGATTCTCCTGCCTCAGCCTCCTGAGTAGCTGGGATTACAGGCGCCCACCACCACACCCGGCTACTTTTTTTTTTTTTTCCAGTAGAGACAGTGTTTCGCCATGTTGGTCAGGCTGGTCTTGAACTCCTGACCTCGTGATCCGCCTGCCTTGGCCTCCCAAAGTGCTGGGATTACAGGCATGAGCCACTGCGCCCGGCTGATATCTTTGTTAATTAAGGGTATAGCACATTTTGATTTGTGTTGCAAATGTTTCCACTATAGTAGTAGCTCACTTTTGTTGTATTTATTTTCATTTTGAGGTTTGAATTGTTGTCAAGTGTACAAATCCTTCCTCTGTGCAATTTGGTGTTCAAGACATACTTAGAAATAACTAATTTTCTCATTTTCTTCTTAGTAATTTTTTGGGAGTTTTAATATTTAAATTTTATATCCACGTGGGTCCAGGTGCGGTGGCTCACACCTGTAATCCCAGCATTTTGGGAGGCCGAGGCGGGCAGATTGCCTGAGGTCAGGAGGTCGAAACCAGCCTGGCCAACGTGGTGAAACCTCTACTCTACTGAAAAAATATAAACATTAGCTGGGCGTGGTGGC
>NW_022306919.1:0-2194 GCF_002776525.5 Piliocolobus tephrosceles | reverse complement strand
CCTTAGTTCCCTAGGTGAGGTTAATAGTTTTTTCTTTTTTCTTTTTTTTTTTTGAAACAGAGGCTCACTCTGTTGCCCTGGCTGGAGTGCAATGGCGTGACTTCAGTTCACTGCAACCTCTACCTCGCGGGTTCAAGTAAATCTCCTGCCTCAGTCTTCCATAGCTGGGATTACAGGGGCATGCCGTCACGTCTGGCTAATTTTGTATTTTTAGTAGAGACAGTGTTTCACCACGTTGGCCAGGCTGGTATTAAGCTCCTGACCTCAGGTGATCCGCCTCCCTTGGCTTTCCAAAGTTCTGGGATTACAGGCATGAGCCACCCGTGCCAGGCCAGGTGAGGGTAATTCTATCTCAATTTATCTTCATGTGAAATTAAGAGTAACAATAATTTTAAAACCCAGTCTTCTCAGATAGCATTTGAAAAATGCAAGGAGAATATCCCATTGAGAAAGCGGAGATGATTGAATGATAAGAACAAGTTTAACTGGCTAGTTCTATAGAGATATTATAAAGCAATAGTCCTCCAGAAACTTATTTGGAAAACAGGTTTCCTTTTTTGCACACGTATTTATAAAGCATTGATGGCTACAGAGTTCTTTCATATACATTTTCTTCATCTCGGCTTCGTAACCCTAGGAGATGTCAATTTCTCTGCAGTTATTTTACAGAAGAATTGATTGTATGTGTTCTCTTAGAGGTAAAGGATTTGTGGAAATGGTGCAGTGGGACCCTGGAAACATCCCTTAAATCCTCAGTAGACTGCTACTTTCCTAACATAACAACACGCCATCTGTCAGACAGAATTTGTGTGAAGAGAGAATAATAACATTTCATTTACTGCATACACCAGGAGAGCTGATACATCTTCTTGAGGTCATGGATGTTTTTTGGAACAGTTTCAATTTACATTTTATTTGTGAAGATAGCTGTCAGGAGGCACATTGGAAGCAGTCAGTGGTGTGTCATCACAATGCCGGCTGCTCACCGCACACCACGGCAAGGGAGAACACTGCATGTGTGAGATGGGAACACTGGGCCAGAGGGCCAGGGCCAGAGGCACAAGGGTGTTGAGCCAGTTTTCCTAAGGGCCACATGCTTGCGATATTTTAAGGAAAAACATAAAGGAAAGAAAGTAGGTGTGGTAGATAGATTTAGTTCAATTTATTTCGCTCCTTAAGTTCCCTTCTGAAGGCATGGCAGTAGCAACATTGACAAGTAAAATTGTTGATTATTTGTCTTCAGGGACTCAGTGCAACAGTGAAAATATTGAACACATGTGATGAGGAAGGTAATGAGCTAGATAATGGTAACATTCTGATGAGTATGGTAGGCTCTCTGTCCTTGAGGGACTCACAGCCTAGTGAAGAAGTCAAGAAACCAAACTAGGCAAGTCCAAGAAAATCTATGATGTATGCACCTAAAAGTATATGTCCTATGGGAGAAGTTTATTTCACTCGACCCAAGGCATTGGAAAATGTTTTCTAAAAAAGATGATATCTGAGCTGAATCTGAGGGACAAATATGAATGAAGCTGGATGAGCATTGGAGGCAGAAATCATGCCAGAGGCAGAGGCAATGCCACAGATAGACATTCTGCCTCCTCCTCCTCATCAAAGTCACCATCATAGAAATAATAATGCTAATACTAATAATAGTATTTAGGACTTGGCAAATATTTTATAAGCATCATTTTATTTAATTTTGTTTTTAATTTTTAAAATAGATTTACAGGGTACAATTATAGTTTTGTTACATGGATATAGTAGTGGTAAGTCTGTGCTTTTAGGGTAACCATCACGTGAATTTGTGTACATTGTAATTTTGTAATTTTCATCCCACACCTCATCCCACCCTCCCACCCTCTCATCCTTCTCGCGTCTCCAGTGTCTATTATTCCACACTTTATGTCCATGGATACACATTATTTACCTCCCACTTCTAAGTGAGAATGTGGTATTTCATGTTTTGTTATGAGTAATTTTACTTAAGATAAAACCTTCAGTTCTGTCGTGCATGGTGGCTCACACCTATAATCTCAACACTTTGGGAGGCCGAGGCCGGTGGATCACTTGAGGCCGGGAGTTAGAGACAACCCTGGGAGATATGGGGAAACCCCATCTCTACTAAAAATACAAAAACTAGCCAGGCATGGTGGCTCACGCCTGTAGTCCCAGCTACTCAGGAAACTGAGGC
>NW_022306918.1:0-6231 GCF_002776525.5 Piliocolobus tephrosceles | reverse complement strand
AATGGGAGACTTCAACACTCCACTGTCAACATTAGACAGATCAACAAGACAGAAAGTTAACAAGGATATCCAGGAAGTGAACTCATCTCTGCACCAAGCGGACCTAATAGACATCTATAGAACTCTCCACCCCAAGTCAACAGAATATACATTCTTCTCAGCACCACACCGCACTTATTCCAAAATTGACCACATAATTGGAAGTAAAGCACTCCTCAGCAAATGTAAAAGAACAGAAATTATAACAAACTGTCTGACCACAGTGCAATCAAACTAGAACTCAGGACTAAGAAACTCAAGCAAAACCGCTCAACTACATGGAAACTGAACAACCTGCTCCTGAATGACTACTGGGTACATAACGAAATGAAAGCAGAAATAAAGATGTTCTTTGAAACCAATGAGAACAAAGATACAACATACCAGAATCTCGGGGACACATTTAAAGCACTGTGAAGAGGGAAATTTATAGCACTAAATGCCCACGAGAGAAAGCTGGAAAGATCTAAAATTGACACTCTAAATTCACAATTAAAAGAACTAGAGAAGCAAGAGCAAACACATTCAAAAGCTAGCAGAAGGCAAGAAATAACTAAGATCAGAGCAGAACTGAAGGAGATAGAGACACAAAAATCACTCTAAAAAATCAATGAATCCAGGAGTTGGTTTTTTGAAAAGATCAACAAAATTGACAGCCTCCTAGCAAGACTAATAAAGAAGAAAAGAGAGAAGAATCAAATAGATGCAATAAAAAATGATAAAGGGGATATCACCACTGACCCCACAGAAATACAAACTACCATCAGAGAATACTATAAAAACCTTTACGCAAATCAACTAGAAAATCTAGAAGAAATCGATAATTTTCTGGACACTTACACTCTTCCAAGACTAAACCAGGAAGAAGATGAATCCCTGAATAGACCAGTAGCAGGCTCTGAAATTGATGCAATAATTAATAGCCTACCAACCAAAAAAAGTCAAGGACAAGATGCATTCACACCTGAACTCTACCAAAGGTACAAGAAGGAGCTGGTACCATTCCTTCTGAAACTAATCCAATCAATGGAAAAAGAGGGAAACCTCCCTAACACACTTTATGAGGCCAAATTCATCTTGATGCCAAAGCCTGGCAGAGACACAACAAAAAAGAGAATTTTAGACCAATCTCCCTGATGAACATCGATGCAAAAATCCTCAATAAAATACTGGCAAACCGGATACAGCAGCACATCAAAGAGCTTATCCACCATGATCAAGTGGGCTTCATCCCTGGGATGCAAGGCTGGTTCAACATTCGCTAAACAATAAACGTAATCCAGCATATCAACAGAACCAAAGACAAGAACCACATGATTATCTCAATAGATGCAGAAAAGGCTTTTGACAAAATTCAACAGCCCTTCATGTTAAAACGCTCAATAAATTCGGTATTGATGGAACGTACTTCAAAATAATAAGAGTTATTTATGACAAACCCACAGTCAATATCATACTGAATGATCAAAAACTGGAAAAATTCCCTTTGAAAACTGGCACAAGACAGGGATGCCTTCTCTCACCACTCCTATTCAACATAGTGTTGGAAGTTCTGGCTAGGGCAATCAGACAAGAGAAAGAAAAAAGGGTTTTCAGTTAGGAAAAGAAGAAGTCAAACTGTCCCTGTTTGCAGATAATATGATTGTATATTTAGAAAACCCAATTTTCTCAGCCCGAAATCTCCTTAAGCTGATAAGCAACTTCAGCAATGTCTCAGGATACAAAATTAATGTGCAAAAATCACAAGCATTCTTATACACCAGTAACAGACAAGCAGAGAGCCAAATCATGAATCAACTTCCATTCACAATTGCTTCAGAGAGAATAAAATACCTAGGAATCCAACTTACAAGGGATGTAAAGGACCTCTTCAAGGAGAACTACAAACCACTGCTCAGTGAAATAAAAGAGGACACAAACAAATGGAAGAACATACCATGCACATGGATAGGAAGAAACAATATCGTGAAAATGGCCATACTGCCCAAAGTTATTTATAGATTCAATGCCATCCCCATCAAGCTACCAATGAGTTTCTTCACACAATTGGAAAAAACTGTTTTAAAGTTCATATGGAACCAGAAAAGAGCCTGCATTGCCAAGACAATCCTAAGTCAAAAGAACAAAGGTGGAGGCATCATGCTACCTGACTTCAAACTATACTACAAGGCTACAGTAACCAAAACAGCATGGTACTGGTACCAAAACAGAGATATAGACCAATGGAACAGAACAGAGTCCTCAAAAATAATACCACACATCTACAGCCATCTGATCTTTGACAGACCTGAGAGAAACAAGAAATGGGGAACGGATTCCCTATTTAACAGATGGTGCTGGGAAAATTGGCTAGCCATAGGAAGAAAGCTGAAGCTGGATCCTTTCCTTACTCCTTATATGAAAATTAATTCAATATGGATTAGAGACTCAAATGTTAGACCTAATACCATAAAAACCCTAGAAGAAAACCTAGGTAGTACCATTCAGGACATAGGCATGGGCAAGGACTTCATGTCTAAAACACCAAAAGCAAAGGCAGCAAAAGCCAAAATTCACAAATGAGATCTAATTAAACTAAAGAGCTTCTGCACAGTAAAAGAAACTACCATCAGAGTGAACAGGCAACCTACAGAATGGGAGAAAATTTCTGCAATCTACTCATCTGACAAAGGGCTAATTTCCAGAACCTACAAAGAACTCAAACAAATTTACAAGAAAAAAACAAAGAACCCCATCAAAAAGTGGGCAAAGAATATGAACAGACATTTCTGAAAAGAAGACATTCATACAGTCAAAAGGCACATGAAAAAGTACTCATCATCACTGACCATCAGAGAAATGCAAATCAAAACCACAATGAGATACCATCTCACAGCAGTTAGAATGGCAATTATTAAAAAGTCAGGAAACAACAGGTGTTGGAGAGGATGTGGAGAAATAGGAACACTTTTACATGTTGGTGGGACTGTAAACTAGTTCAACCATTATGGAAAACAGTATTGCGATTCCTCAAGCATCTAGAACAAGAAGTACCATGTGACCCAGCCATCCCATTACTGAGTATATACACAAAGGATCATAAATCATGCTACTATAAAGACATATGCACACGTATGTTTATTGTGGCAGTGTTCACAATAGCAAAGACTTGGAATCAACCCAAATGTCCATCAGTGACAGACTGGATTAAGAAAATGTGGCACATATACACCATAGAATACTATACAGCCATAAAAAAGGATGAGTTTGTGTCCTTTGTAGGGACATGGATGCAGCTGGAAACAATCATTCTTAGCAAACTATCACAAGAACAGAAAACCAAACACTGCATGTTCTCACTCATAGGTGGGAACTGAACAATGAGATCACTTGGACTCCAGAAGGGGAACAGAACGCACCAGGGCCTATCATCAGGAGGGGGGAGGGTGGAGGGTTTGCATTGGGAGTTATACTTGATATAAATGAAGAATTCATGGGTGCTGACGTGTTGATGGGTGCAGCACACCAACATGGCACAAGTATACATATGTAACAAACCTGCACATTAGGTACATGTACCATGGAACTTAAAGTTTAATGAAAAAAAAAAGGAAACTTTCTGAGAAACTACTTTGTGATGTATGCATTCCACTCTGGGAGTTATACCTCTTTTCTCACAAGGCAGTGTTTGAGCACTGTTCCTGTAAAACCAAAAATGTGATATTTCGGAACGCTTTGAGGACTATGGCGAATAGTGAAAAATACTGACATAAAATAGAGGAAGAAGCGTTCAAGAATCTGCTCTGTGATATGTGCATTCAGTTCACAGTGTTAATGCTTACTCTATGTTGCTCAGTTTTGAGACTCTGTCTTTGAAGAATCTGTGAAGGGATATTTTGTAACGCCCAAAGGCTTGTGGTGAGCAAGGAAACGTCTTCCGATGGAACCTGCAGAGAATCTTTGTGAGCAACTGCTTTGCGTTGTGTGTTTTCCTCTCACAGAATTAAACCATTCTTTAGATTGAGCAGCTTGAAATCACTGTTTCTGTGTAATCTTAGGAAGGACATTTGGGAACCGTCCTTAGAATATGGAGAATGAAATATCCTCAGGTAAAAGCCAGAAGGAAGATTACTGGAAAACTGCTCTGTGTCGGCTTAATTCCTCTCGCTCAGTGAAGCCTGTCTTTTCATTGAGCATTTTTCTAACACTGTGTATGTGTAGCGTGTGATGGGATATTTGGGAGCACTTGGAGGCAAACGGTGAAAAAGGAAGTATCTTCAGACCGAAATTGGAGAGAAGCTTTCCAAGGAACTGCTTTGTGACATGTGCATTCCACTCACAGTGTTCTACCTCTCTTCTCATACAGTGTCGGGGAAACCATTTTGGAGAAACAGTTACCAAGTGATGTTCAGGAGCATGTTGATGCCGAAATCAAAAGGGAAATAGCCTCAGACAGAAACTGAAAAGAAGCTTTCTAGGAAATTACTCTGTGATGTGTAATCAACTGACATAGATAAAGCTTTCTTTACATTACGCAGCTTGGAAACTGTCATGGACGTATCCACGAAGGGACTTTAGGGAGCTCATACAGGACTATGGAGAAAAAGGGAATATCTTCAGATAAAAACTGGAAAGAAGCTTTCTGTGAATCCACGAAAGGATATTTGGGATCACATTCGGGCCTATGGTTAAAGAGGAAATAGAGTCAGATAAAAACTGGAGAGAAGCTTTCTGAGAAACTGCTTGGTGATGTGTGCATTCCAGTTAGGGAGTTTTAATGTTATTCTCATAAGGCACAGTTTGAACACTGTTCCTGAAAAACCAAAAGAGGGATATTCGGAGCCCATTGAAGACTATGTAAAAAAGTGAAATGTAGTCCAATAAAAAACAGAAAGAAGCACTCGAAGAAACTGCTGTCTGACAAGCCCACTCTTTTCACAGGATTAAAGCTTACTCTACATTTCCCAGTTTAAAAGTTGGCTTCTGAGGGTTTTGCGAAGGGATAGTATGTGGCAACCGGAGGCAAGGCTGGTTCAACATTCGCAAATCAATCAACGTAATCCAGCATATCAACAGAACCAAAGACAAGAACCACATGATTATCTCAATAGATGCAGAAAAGGCTTTTGACAAAATTCAACAGCCCTTCATGCTAAAAACGCTCAATAAATTCGGTATTGATGGAACGTACCTCAAAATAATAAGAGCTATTTATGACAAACCCACAGCTGATATCATACGGAATGTGCAAAAACTGGAAAAATTCCCTTTGAAAAGTGGCACAAGACAGGGATGCCCTCTCTCACCACTCCTATTCAACATAGTGTTGGAAGTTCTGGCTAGGGCAATTAGGCAAGAGAAAGAAATCAAGGGTATCTTTCAGTTAGGAAAAGAAGAAGTCAAATTGTCCCTGTTTGCAGATGACATGATTGTATATTTAGAAAACCCCATCGTCTCAGCCCAAAATCTTCTTAAGCTGATAAGCAACTTCAGCAAAGTCTCAGGATACAAAATTAATGTGCAAAATTCACAAGCATTCTTATACACCAGTAACAGACAAGCAGGGGGCCAAATCAGGAATGAACTTCCATTCACAATTGCTTCAAAGAGAATAAAATACCTAGGAATCCAACTTACAAGGGATGTAAAGGACCTCTTCAAGGAGAACTACAAACCACTGCTCAGTGAAATCAAAGAGGACACAAACAAATGGAAGAACATACCATGCTCATGGATAGGAAGAATCAATATCATGAAAATGGCTATACTGCCCAAGGTTATTTATAGATTCAATGCCATCCCTATCAAGCTACCAATGACTTTCTTCACAGAATTGGAAAAAACTGCTTTAAAGTTCATATGGAACCAAAAAAGAGCCCGCATTGCCAAGACAATCCTAAGTCAAAAGGACAAGTTGGAGGCGTCATGCTACCTGACTTCAAACTATACTACAAGGCTACAGTAACCAAAACAGCATGGTACTGGTACCAAAACAGAGATATAGACCAATGGAACAGAACGGAGCCTTCAGAAATAATGCCACACATCTACAACCATCTGATCTTTGACAAACCTGACAAAAACAAGAAATGGGGAAAGGATTCCCTAGTTAATAAATGGTGCTGGGAAAATTGGCTAGCCATAAGTAGAAAGCTGAAACTGGATCCTTTCCTTACTCCTTATACGAAGATTAATTCAAGATGGATTAGAGAC
>NW_022306917.1:0-4269 GCF_002776525.5 Piliocolobus tephrosceles | reverse complement strand
GGCCGAGACGGGTGGATCACGAGGTCAGGAGATCGAGACCATCCTGGCTAACACGGTGAAACCCCGTCTCTACTAAAAATACAAAAAACTAGCCGGGCGAGGTGGCGGGCGCCTGTAGTCCCAGCTACTCGGGAGGCTGAGGCAGGAGAATGGCATAAACCCGGGAGGCGGAGCTTGCAGTGAGCTGAGATCCGGCCACTGCACTCCAGCCTGGGCGACAGAGCAAGACTCCGTCCCAAAAAAAAAAAAAAAAAAATTGTGATTATGGTAAAATGTGTTACGATTTCAGCCATCTCTGAGGGTGCACCTGAGTGGTGTGAAGCGTGCCCACATCCTCATGCCTCCAGAATCTTCCATCTTCCCAAACTGACTGTTCCCATGAAGCACTCCCTCCCCAGCCCGGTCCCCGGTCCCCACCCTATGACTCGGAGCCTCAGAGCCTCAGGTCACTGGGGTCACGGCGTGTGTCCTGTGTCCGCCGCCTTCGCTCAGCACAGGCTGTTCCCGAGGGGCTCTGGCGTGGGGTGGGCATCCTTCTGGCTGGGCAGGTGGGAGGAGTCCCTCACCGAGGAAGGGCAGTGGAAGCCAGAAGCCCTGAGGGTGAGGGTTTGAGGGCAGATGTGTGGGGGTGGGGCCGCGGTAACTACAGGCCAGCAGCAAATGGACAGCTCACAGCGGCCAGCAGAGAGCATTTTTAATGGTCCCTAAAGCCCTTGGCCAGCCAGCGCTGAGCTCAGCATTCCGTCAGTGAGCCTGGGAGGGGCGTGGGGCAGCCCGGGACCACCTCAGACATCTCCCACTGCCGCCTCTTCCCTGCCAGGGCGCCCAGAACCCACCCAAGAACTCAGGGGCAGGGCACAGAGACCTGTGGGTCCCCAGACCCCGGCGTCAACCCTTCCATGCTGGGCCAGAACTGCCCTGCCCTTGGGGGCTCTGCAGGGATACTCGGAAGCTCCGCCAGCACCCCCGCCCTATTTGTCACAGGGCCCATCAGGTGCTGACAGTTGCTTCCCCATCTGCCTGGCTGGGGCGGGGCCGAGGTCCCCGGGGCCCATCCATCTTGGACCCTGGGGTCTTCCTCCTCCACCTCGGTCTGGGCTGGACTCTGAGGGCAGCCTTCCCCCAGCCCAGGCTCTGGGGTGTCTTCCGAGAAGGACAGCAGGGAGGGAGCGTGGGAGGAGGCGGCTCCCCGGCCAAGAGGGCAGCGCAGGGCGGTCCTAGCACCACCACAGTCCAACCCTGGGGGTACCAGAACCCGGGGACACCTGCCTGGGCGGGGGAGCCCAGAGCTGATTTGTTAGCTCTCCCGCCCCCACAAAACTCATTCAGCCGAGGCTTTGGGCCTCAGCTGCCAATCACCTGGGTGAGAGGGTTCGTGGGAGGCCAGTCAGGCTCCAGGCAGCCCAGGCAGGGTCCAGCCACCGGCCTTGTGGGACTGAGCCACTGCTGGCCCTGGGTGCCAGGTGCTGGGGAGAGAGCCAGCGGCTCCCTGGGGTTCCCCTTGGTTTAGCACCCAGGCCCAGCTGTGGGCACTGGGGGCCCAGGGCCTCTAGGAGCCTCCTCTGGGCCTGTGGGGAGGGTCTGGCAGCTTCTTCACTCTTCACAGAGGTCGTGGGCAGGCCTTGGGTGCAGGAGATAGTGTGGCCCGGCACTGCAGCTGCCCTGGGGTCAGGACTGCCTGGCAGGCTGTGGTTTATTTATATGACCCAGCTTATCTATTTATAGGGTTCTTGATGGGAGGTGCGGGTCCTGGCCTGCGCTCCAGAGATACGCAAGCCCCACCGCAGAGGGGCAAGGACGTCCCCCTGGCCCGTTGCCAATGCCCACTACTCCTCCGGGAGGCAGTGCTCAATTGCACACTCCCCTCCCAAACCCACCTTCTCCCTCGATGGGGAAGCAGAGGCCACAGAGGTGAGCATCAGTGGAGGCGTGCCAGGACACAGCACAGGGCACGACGATGACATCCGTCTGACGTCACCACATATGTCGAGCCCTGGCTCCAGGCTGCCCCCCAAGCTCGCTGTGGACCTGGCTGTGGCTCCATGAGGGTTGGGAGTGTCACGGGCACCGGAGCTGGGCAGGGTTGACGTGGTATGAACCCAGCCAGGCTCTGCGGCCACCAGACTCCCCTCCTGCCCTTCACACAGGGTCTCCAGATAAAATTCAGGACACCCAGGTACTTGTGAATTTTCGACAAGCAGTGAATTTTTTTTAAGTATAAGTATATCCCAAACTGTGCATGTAAGATATACTTACACTAAAATGGTTTTGTTGTTTTTTTAATCAGAAATCTAAATGTAACTCTGCCCCCTGGATTTCTGTTTGCTAAAGCTGGCTGCCCTCCTGGCACTGGGCAAACATCTGCCCAGGACTCCCCGGAGGAGAGAAAGATCTCGCCTTGGCAGGGGTGTGTCCCGGGAGGCTGGGACAGGCTGGCCACCTGTAATCACTGTCCTTGCCCTGTTTCCTCCATATTTCAACTTCCCACTTGCCCTGTGCCCCCGTCCCCGAGGCCCGGATTAATTTGAGAAGGACAATGTTTATATTAACCATTCATTTATTGACGTCTGCTTGCTGGGTCAATGGCCAAATTTATTGTCTCACAAGATGGGCCGCATCGAGCCGCGTGCAGCCTCCACCCTCCCCTGCCAGCCGGGGCGCTCGGCCGCTGTCAATACGCAGACCGCTGACCTTGGGCCCGCAGTCTCTGCTGGGGGCTGGGATCGCCCGGAGAGGCTTCAGGAGCAGCGAAGGGGTGGGCAGTGGGGTTCACCCCTGCACCGCCCCATTGCTCTGCTTGACGAGGCCCACACTCACCCCCACAGCCAGGGGGGCACTGACACAGGCTGAGGGTCGGGCCCAGGCAGGGGGAGGGTACAAGCCCTAGAAGAGAGGCCCCTGGGAGCCCGGGGCCACACCCCTGCTGGGCACCTGCTAAGGACCGGCTCAGGCTGCAGTCTGATGGGGGAGGCAGTCACCAGATAGCCTCGTGAAAGACAAATGGTTTCATGGACTGAGGAAAGGAGACTCTGGGGGTCCCAAGCCCCTGAGGAGACACCATCTTGGACCCCACCGGGGGACATTTGGAGCAGGCAGGGGCAGAGAAGCCTGGGGAGGGGACAGAAAACCTGGAGGCTGGTTGCCCCCCCACACCCCCAGTCATAGGGCTGTCATCTGGGCAGAGAGGAGCACTAGGGACCTGCGAGGGTGGGCACAGGTCTTGGGACACCCATGCCCGCAGGCCGGCCCCACAGGCTGGCTGAGGGTGGGTGTGTGCCAGGTGCCCTCCAGCCCCGGGCGTAGGCCATGTGGGCCTTGTTCTCCCTCCGTCTCACGACGTCCTGCGATGCCTTCAGGTGCCACTCCATACCCCTCTCCAGGAAAGACCCTGATCGCCAACTCCCAGGAGTCCCCCGAACCCTCATAACCTCAACAGACACACCTGGGAACACTCCTCAGAGGAGCAGCTCGGGCACCCCAAGCAGAGGCTGGTCCCCACCCGGGCTGAGCCCGGACTCCCGTCTGGAACCGCTGGGCTCTCCTGCTCTCGGACAGCTCAGTGCATTCATTCAGCAGCGGGCCCTGCTGAGCGTCCCCCAAGCGCGGGGCCCTGAGGAAGAGCTGTGACCCAGTGGACAAGACCCCTGTCCTGCAGGGCCCAGGTGTGCGACTGGGTAGGGGCGGGTCCAGGCACAGTGTCCATCAGCAAGGCGGGAGGGGCTCGCAGGCAAGGTGGGGACCTGCAAGGGCATGGTACGCATGCCGGGTCTGTGGACCCCTGTGCAGGGGTGAGCGGCTATAGGGCCGAGAGGAGGCTGTGCAGGGGTGACAGGGCATGCCAGTTGTGTGGGAGGTGGGAGAAGGGGGTCCAGGGTGAGCAGCGGGCCTGAGATGGGGGCGTCTACTGGAGCCTCTTGTCGGCTGCCCAGCGCCCAGATCTCAGGGACACCTTGCCAGCCTCCCCTCCCCGGCCTTCCCTCCACACTCTGGGCTGTACTGCACCCCACAGCCACCAGACGGCGCGCAGAGCCCAGCAGGCATACGCGGCCTGGGGGGTGGCAAGGGAGCCTGGTCAATGGGCTCATTTGTTGGCCAGGGCAGGCAGTCAATGCCCTGGGACAGCAGAGGTGCTGATTAAGATGCCACACTTGAGTTAGAACCTCCTGCAAGCGGTGATGAGCAATTGATCAGCTTGTCAGGGAAGCTGGCCCAGAGATGAGGAGGGGAGGGGAGGAGAGAGCAAGGGAGGGGAGGGGAGAGCAAGGGAGG
>NW_022306915.1:0-3105 GCF_002776525.5 Piliocolobus tephrosceles | reverse complement strand
AATGGCTTGTTGTGACTGTGCTGGGTGTGCCTGCCCATCAGACACCCGATCTTGCAACACTGTCATTAAAAGTCTCAGTTCCACTGTTCTCCGGGTCTCTAAGTCCATTCTTTGGGTTTGGACAGGTGACTTTGTATCTCACATCAGCACAGGGGAGAGCCCAGTCCCCAGGTGCAGTTCCCTGCACACGCACCTGTGCACACACATGTGCACACACGGACACACACAGCACCACCAGAGCCAGCCTCACTGAGCAGCCTCCAGGGTAGCAGGAGCCACGGGGCGGCCATGAGACTGGATTCCACTGGCAGAGGCCCCGCACGTGGCCGTTCGGGGCAAAGCCACACTAACATTTCTGGTATCAAACTGAAGTCAATCTTTTAATGACCCTCCCACACATCAGTAGCAGATCAGGTGCGATGGCAAGAAAAGCAAGTGAGAAACAGCTGTACAATAACATAGGCTTAAAAATTCTTTTTGAAAGAAACTTTAACAAAGGAGGCCCCGAGGAGCAGTGCAACAGGAAGCCGCTGCGGCCCCAGGCTCATGCGGCCCCAGGCTCTGTGGCAGTAGCATTGGCAGTCACATGTGCGCGGAGAGGACCAGAGCTCCTTGGAGAAAAGCCGATGTGAGGTGGGCCTGGGCACTGGTGGGGGCAGCAGGGGGGCTCCCACTGGCCACACAATACATTAAATTAAAACTCACAAAAACTGATGAGTCCACAGCGACACTCCGAAAAGCAGGTGGGAGGGAGGAAAGGGGAGAGGGAGGAGAAGCGCTGCTGTGAGTCTTTCCACAGCCCCCAGGCAGGAACAGGCTCAGGAGATGCTAAAGGCACTGGGTGGGAGGGCATCATCCCCACAGGACACACTGCCAGGGAAGTCCTATGATGCACGCCCACCTCAGCCAAGTGACCACATTCGGTGTCACCAGCATTGGACAAGCTGGCATGGCGTGCCTGCCAGTGACGCCACGTACAGTAGGCAGCCTTGCCCGCATGGGACTCGCCCACCTGAGCAGAGCCAGCCTAGGACACCTCAGAAGGAGGGCTTCGGCACCCAAGACTGGACCTCCCAGGCCGCACGGCCGCAGCACAGGCTCTGCGTCTGGTCAGCACGCGTGGGGAGGCTGCAGGACAGAGCCAAGCAGCTCTGGGCAAGCGGCACCCAACAGTCACCCAGCCACACAGGGGAGGAGCGGGCAGGGGCCCAGCGCTCAGGACGAAAGAGCCCTGGGCAAGGCATCCAGAGACACCTTAGACTCTGGCCCTAAGCGGGGATCCAAGATGGCCTCGATTCCCGGACCACACCCAGACCCTGCCATGCGCATAGAGCGCCCCCACCTCCCCATGATCCCGGAGCGGTAAGCATCCCGGCTGCCCACAGTCAGCACACACTGACCACACACGGTGCCTCTGCCGCCCTTCTCTCGCCACCCCCATCTGCAGCCCACGTGCAGCGGAGGGCACGGAAAAGGTCCAAAGCACATATGACTGCAGCAAAGCTCATGAATGCCCTTGTACACGCGCAGTGGTTCAGACACAGGTCGGCCCCGCCAGGCCCTGCACACTCATGGGACCACGACTGCTCCTCGGATTTCCAGGGTCAAATGGGGTGCAGTCAAGGAAGGGCTGCGCATTCTGCTTGTGCGTTTAGGCATATGATTAAATACATTTCATAATTAGATATGATCATCGCATCTGAGACACAGAGCTTTCCACAACAGTCTGTGGGCTGAGACTACTGCTTCCCTAAACGTCTGAGGGGTGACACCAGTGCCGCCAGCCAGGCCTGCAGCCCTCCTTGTAGAAGGGCTTTAATTATGGAGTCAATTTCTTTTCTTTTTTTTTTTTGAGATGGAGTCTCACCCCATCGTGCCCAGGCTGGAGTGCAGTGGTGCGATCTCGGCTCACTGCAACCTCCCCGCTCCAGGTTCAGGTGATTCTCCTGCCTCAGCCTCCCAAGTAGCTGGAATTATAGGCATGTGCTGCCACGCCCGGCTAATTTTTGTATTTTTAGTAGACATGGCATTCACCATGTTGGCTGGGCTGGTCTTGAACGCCTGGCCTCAAGTGAGGCACCGCGCCCGGCCTGGAGTCACTTTCTTTAACTGTTACAGGACTGAAGGAGTCTTCAAGTTCTTCTCGGGTCAGCATGGTAATCTGTATCTTAAAGCAATGTGCCCAGTGTTGGCATAAAGTTGTTACAGTGTTCCCTTACTGTCATTCTGCTGTCTCTACAAGGATCTGAAAATGTCCCAGGCCCACCAACCAACACCAGGTCCTGAAAACCAGGACGGGCAGCACGAGAGGAAGGCGCTCCTCTGGCCTGTTTCCCACCCACTCTGCAGCTCTGCACACAGAAACACCTTACACCCTCCTTTGGTGTGAATTTCAAAATAAATACAATGACCAAAGGCCAGCGGAAGGGAAGGGCAGAGAGCTTTCAAGCAACACTGCCCTCCCTCCTCACCGCGTTCCACTCCCGTTTCGGAGACCCGTGGCTGGCAGCTGCTCCCCCACGCTGGCAGCTCCTCCAGCACCCCAGCTGAGCTCCCACCGCCCTCAGGCTCTGCTTCCCACCCCGTAATCCCGCTGGAATCCACCACGGTGGCACCGACCTGCTGCTCCTCAACATCGTAGAGCTTTCCTACTTTCTCATAACTCCTTGAGCCACCTTTTTCACTGTGGTTTCCTTTCCCGGGAGGTATTTGGTTCTCATGAAAACAGAAGCTCCGTGGAGAAAGTGAAGAAAGTCCTTGAAAGTCAACTGTTCAAGGGCGTCACTGCCGTGACAGCCCCCGACCCCGGCACCCTGCTGCCGTGACGGCCCCCAACCCCGCACCCCACTGCCGTGACACCCCCAACCCCGCACCCCACTGCCATGACACCCCCCAACCCCGTACCCCGCTGCCGTGATGGCCCCCGACCCCAGCACCCCGCTGCTGTGACACACCCCAACCCTGCACCCCACTGCCGTGATACCCCCCAATCCCACACCCCACTGCCGTGACGACCCCTGACCCCGGCACCCCGCTGCCGTGACAACCCCCAACCCCACACCCCACTGCCGTGACGGCCCCCAACCCCGCACCCCACTGCCGTGA
>NW_022306914.1:0-10658 GCF_002776525.5 Piliocolobus tephrosceles | reverse complement strand
TGTCCTGGTCGTCATTCTCAGCACACACGGACCCTGCTAGTGTCTTCACAGTGACCCCCGCCATGTGCTGTGGTAGGTGGGATTGGTTCAACCCGTGCCCATGGCCCGACAAGCTCTCGCAAAGGCAGGGCGGGCCGCCTGCTGCCTCGAGGGTGTCCTTGGGCAAGTCTGAGAAATTCGTAGAGCAGGAAAGTGATGCCATCAGATCAGCCGTAAAAATCTTCACTGGGATCCCTATCGGAGGCTTGGACCACTTGGGGACTTCTCGAGTCTCCAGGACCAGGCTTGGTGCTATCAGGAGTGGGTGCTGGGATTTGCAGGAGATAAAATGGCAGCACCTGCCAGGCCTGGAGGGAGCCTCAGCTCTAGGGAGGGCACTGGCCAGAGGTATAGGTGGGGCAGGGTAGGGGCCAGGTTTGATGGGACTGTTGAGCCGGTCACGGAGAAGCCCAGAGGGCCCCAGTCACTCAGGAGGATCCCACATGCTCTGAAAGCTGAGCAGGCCCAGGATCCTTGGCTGCAGGATCGTGCCGTCCCCTCACGTCAGGGGCAAGCCCCTGGCAGTGCCAGTGAGAATTCCAACCTCTTACTGGTCCCCACATCTTCCCTGCAGCTGCACCATGAGTGTGGGCACGGGGACTCGAGACTGAGTTATTCGCCCTCGTTGCCCAGGCTGGAGTGCAGTGGCGCCATCTTGGCTCACTGCAACCTCCATCTCCTGGGTTCAGGCAATTCTCCTGCCTCAGCCTTCCTGAGTACCTGGGATTACAGGCATGCGCCACCACGCCCAGCTAATTTTGTATTTTTAGTAGAGATGGGGTTTCTCCATGTTGGTCAGGCTGGCCTCGAACTCCCGACCTCAGATGATCCACCCTCCCAAAGTGCTGGAATTACAGGTGTGAGCCACCCTGCCCAGCCAAGTGAGCCCCTTTCTATCCGGGTTCCCAGGAGATCCAGAGAGGCCGGGATGTGGGCACAGGTCCTCCCTCCCTCCCTCCTTCCTGACGTGAACGTCCCTCTCCGCCTTCATTTTTCTTCCTCCTGGCGTTCCCGGCTGGACTTTTCCTCATTTCCCCGTGTCTCAGCTTCCACGAAACAGGCTGTGTCTCACAGGCACGGTGTAGCATGGCATTGCGTGGTAATTGGTGATGGTTTTGCCTTCCCAGTTATGGCATGATGTGGTTAAATTGGTGGTACCTTTGCCCTGTGGCACATGAGAGAATGGTGTAGCCACCTTATAACTGTGGCTTCTGTGTTTCCACCAAGTACAGTGTTGAAGTCATTTCTGGTCTTTCTGGAGGATGACGGAGGCACCGCACCAGCCAGCCCTGGTAGTCGATGGGGCCTTTGTGTTAAGCGCATGCTGTGTGCCAGACCCTGGGGACACTGCCAGTAGGGTGAGCCCCCTCACTGCCAGAAGCGCTGGGCCCAGAACAGGTTCACTGGCCAGGAGGCAGCCAGCTGGGACCACGGACCCACCCCCAAAGCTGGGTGGAAGAGGCAACAGCAGGGAGGGCAAGTCTCCCCGAGCTGCAGTGACCGCACTCAATGCCACGTCTGCACCACATGGCCCCACAGCCGGCCCTGGGCTCTGGCCATCAGGAGGCACCTGGGCGGGGAGCTGGGAAGCAAGTTGTGGTCCCGGCCTGGCTGGGCATTGGGCAGGAGGGTGTTGAGTCCACACCTGTGTGTTTTTGGGGGTGGGACACACCCCACATGGAGTGTGGGGTTATCTCCCCGAGGCCCACTACATGTGGGGCACCCGTTACCAAATCACCCGGGCCTGGTCACCCATCTGTGGTGCCCCCACATTGCCCCTCACCATTTCCACCTGGGTCCCTGTGCACCTGTTCTGCACCTGATGCCACCAGGTTCACCAGTGTTGCCAGAGCTGGTCTGTGCCGAACCATCTGCTGCAGAGGTAGTGCAGGGCGTGTGCCAGGTCAGCCTCCAGATGTGTGAGCAGAGGCCGCCTCGAGTCATGCAGGCTGCCCCTCTGGGGACAGGTGTGTAGCCTGATCTTTCCTGATTCACAGTGGCTCCCTTGCCAAACCCCTCCATGCTACCCTTGAGGCTTATCCACACCCCAACCCCTGGTGACCACCGATCTGTTCCTGTCCCTCAGGTTTTGTCCCCTGGAAAATGTCATACAAATGGGATCACCAGTATGTAACCGTTTGACGTCTTCCGTGTAACAGCACAATTGGAGATCCATCCAGGTTGTGTGCCAGTCATTTACTCATTTTCACAGCCAAGCAGTAACGTGTCATATGGATGGTTCACAGTGCCTTGGTCTGCGTGCCCGTTGCAGGACATCCAGGCTGTGTCTAGCCTGGGGCATTTGAGAATAGAGACGGGATAAGCGTTCCTGTGCAGGCTGTCTTTGGAGATAAATTCCTATTTTTCTTGGGCAAATACCTAGAAGTATAATCGCCGTGTCATAAGTGTATGTTGAACTTGATAAGAAGCCACCAAGCAGTTTTCCAGAGTGGCCGTGCCACTTTGCACTCTCCCCAGTGAGGTCAGGACGTCCCAGCTGCCCCGCATCCTCGCCAGCACTTGGCGGTGCTGGTCTTTTTATGTTTCGCCGCACTGGGAGGTGGGACCACATTGTGGCTTGATTTGCATTTCTCCAGTGGCTAAGAGATGCTGAGCGTCTCTTCATGTGCTAATTTCCATCTGTGAGTCCCCTGGGGAAGAGTCTGTTCAAATATTTTGCCCATTCTTGAAACTGGATTGTTTGTTTTTAACTGTTGAGTATTGAGATTTCTTTATATTTTTTAGCTACAAGTCCTTTGTCAGATATGTGATGTGCAAGTATCTTCCTCCGGTCTGTAGCTGGCTTGTCTTTTTATCTTCATTCAGAGATCAGAAGTTTTTCATTTTGATGAATTCTAGCTCGTCAATCATTTCCACTGTGGATGATGCTTCGGGGGTCATGTCTGAGGCTTTAGCTTAACCTAAGATCATGAAGACCTTCTGTAGTTTTCATGTAGGGTGCGAGGCTGAGACGGAGGGTGGTTTGGGTGCCATGCGTGTGCTGACGACCCATTGCTCAAGCCCCATTTGTGGAGGCCGCTGCCTCCTCCGTTGAATGGCTGGTGCACCTTTGCCAAAAACCAGTCGAGCGTGGCCGCGTGGGTCTGTTTATGGGTTTCCTATTCTGTGCCATTGACCTGTCTGTCCACTTTCCTGAACCACACAGGCTTAATGACTGTGGCTTTACAGGAAGTCTTAAAATCAGTGTGATTCAGCACTGCTTCTGTCTGTTTGCATTTAAGTTGTATGTTTCTATATCATCAAGGATTAGGGGTTCATTTTCTTGTTCTGCATTTTAACAAATGGCATATACTTTTTTTTTGTTTTTGTTTTTGTTTTTGATACAGAGTCTCGCTCTGTCACCCAGTCTGGAGTGCAGTGGCACGATCTTGGCTCACTGCAAGCTCCGCCTCCCGGGTTCACGCCATTCTCCTGCCTCAGCCTCCCCAGTAGCTGGGACTACAGATGCCCACCACCACGCCCGGCTAATTTTTTGTGTTTTTTTAGTAGACACGGAGTTTCACCGCGTTAGCCAGGATGGTCTCGATCTCCTGACCTCGTGATCCGCCCACCTTGGCTTCCCAGAGTGCTGGGATTACAGGCGCAAACCACCGCACCCAGCCCCCAAAGTGCTGGGATTACAGGCGTGAGCCACCATGCCTGGCCTAACAAATGGCATATACTTTTAGGGAGTGGACCTCTCTATCTCCCTCCTACCCCCGCTGAGGCTCTGCTGGGCTCCACCAGGCGGCCCTGCCACCCACCGACTGCCGCCCACATCTGCACGGCCTCCCCTGGTGGGGCTGCCTGTGCGGTCTCTGATGGTGTCACCTGGGCGAGTCCCCAATGACACACTGCTTTGGGGATGGGAACAGGGCTCGCCATCTGGGATGTCCTGCCGTGGCATTGGCCCGTGGACAGGGGTCTCCAGGTGTTTTGCCTGGGGAGGGTGTGAGGCTCCTCAGAACCCAGTCAGTGACCCCCAAGGAGTTGAGAAAAGTCAGGGCAAGGCCAATGACACCCGATTTCCCTCCAGACCTGCACGGCCCCCTCCTTCCAACGTTCGTTCGTTCTTTCCGAGCGTTGTTATTGTGGTAAAGTGGACATAAGATGGGCCATTGCAGGGATTTTTACGTGCGCAGTTCAGTGGTGCTAAGCGCGTTCCCACTGTTGTGTGAGCATCACCGCCGTCGGCTCCAGAACTCCCATCTTCCCCAGATGAACCTCTTGTCCCCATGAAACGGTCCCTCCCCGTTCCCCCACCCAGCCCCGCACCCACCCTCTTTCCCGCTTCCGTGGACCTGACGACTCTGGGGGCTGCCTGCGAGTGGAGTCGCAGGATGTGTCCCTCTGTGTCAGGCCACTTCCTGAGGCTGGTGTCCTCCAGGCTCAGCCACCCTGTCCCAGGCTATCCCTGGTGTCGTCCGGCTGGGAGCAGCAGGACCTGGAAGGCACAGTGGGGGCTCCTTCTCGTTCCCTGAAGGCCCCAACCCCGCGTCCCGGGCTGCATTTGTCCTTGTGTTTACTTTGCCCTGTGTGGTCCAGGGAGGCTGCCCACCTGCCCACCCTCAGTAGCTGGGCCCTGCTGCCCGGGAGGCTGCTGCTCCGAGCCCTCCCGTTGTGACCCTGGCACACCTTCCATGCGGAGGGAGCTGTTGCTCACCTCCATGCAGTTGGCTCGTTGCACTTCCCAGCTCTTCCCAGATGTCACCATGCCGAGAGGTTTGGAGGGCACCGTCCTGGCACCTGAGTTTCTTCACAGGGCTGTCGAGGGTAAAGGCGGCAGTTCTGCTACGGCGGCCAGTCCTGGGGTGACAGGAGGCCACGGATCCCCCGGTACCCAAGACCCAGGCCCAGGAGGGACCTTGGTGTGACTGGCAGGGGCCTCTTCCCTGCTCACAAGCCCATCAAGGGGCCTCCCGCCACTCTGGGAACCCAGCTCTGACCCTGACTCACCGGGTCTCTGCATGGTCCACCCGGGGGCCAGCAGGGATGAGCCGTCCTGTCTCTGCTGTGAACAAGTCTCTCTGTGGGTTCTCTTTTAAAGCCCAGTTGTAACTTGGACCTTGAAGCTCAGTTCCTGCAGAGGGTGAGTTGGGGGTCGGGAAGGTGGAGGCTGCGTGAAGACATTTGAGGCACCTTTGCAGTTGAGCTTCGACTCGGTGCGGGGTATTTTTAGCCAGCAGCAGCATCCAGTGCACGGCAAGGCAGAAATAGAAGAGGTTTTTTTGGCCGTTGCGATGCTGACAGTCTCTGGCTCTTGGGGAGTTGGGCAGGGGCTGGGGAGAGGCGGGCGTGCCGAGCACAAACCACTTCTGCTGTTTAGAAAAACATCTCAAGATGAGGTGGTTGTGGATGGGGAATTATTTCTGTTGGTGAACTCTTTATGTAAATGCCACGCACTGCGCTGCTCCTCTGCGTGTGTAATCACAGCAGGCTGCACCGGGGGTGGGGGTGCGTAATTATGTTTTAAAATACCACCCGGGTTGTTTTGCTGTGTTCCCTGAGCACCCGGGTAATTCTGGGCTTATCCTGCGGTGCTCTGCCACCCCCGGCAAATGCTGCCTGACCCCTGTAGCGGCCGGGCAGGGGCTGGCACCCACCTTTGAGGCCCCCTGTCTGGCCTCTGTTCTGCCGCAGCCTCCGCTTGGGTGTCCCTGGGCCTTGGGAGGCTCCCCCTCCTCCCTGGGACTGACAGGTGCAGTGTGCACCACGCTCATCCTGGGCAAGTGGTTCCCTGGGGAAGGAGTGTCGGGGTGACTCCAGGGTGGGTGATTTCAGACCCCGCGTGGTTCTCAGGAGTGGAACCCACTGCATTCAGTGGGGCGCCCCCTGTAAATTTGGGACGTGGGGTCCTCAGTAACCAAGGTTTCAGCCCCCCAGGACTGGGTGGCCTGACCCTCCCTGACAGGCGCTGGGTGCAAAGGTGACTCCAGCTGACTCCGGGACCCTCCCTGCCTCCTGTCCTCCTGAAGCTGCTCCCCAGCAGCCCCCTTGGCAGTCCCCACACCCCAAGGCTCAGCCACTCCTGCAGAGTTTTTCTGTGACTCTCCAAAGTGAGGGTCATGGTTTGGAGAGACGGGGAACAGGGACAGCATGGCCAGGTGCACCTGCCTCTGAGCATCCTGGTGCAGCTGCTGGTGGGCTCTGCATGGAGCTGCCTGCCCTGAGCCTGCTGGACACACAGGTTCCACCCCACTGCTCCCTCTGCACACCTGGGACCAGCAGGTCCTGCAAGCTGCCCCCTCCACCCCCCACCGGGGGACTTCCCATCTCACTGAGGCTGCCGAGGGGACCCTGCCCTGCCCTTGGCAAGCAAGGTCCAGCCCTAGGTGGCCTGAGGGACTTTCCCACCTGCAGGCTGCCCTCGTGCAATCAGGCAGGTGGAGGCTGTGCCGTGGGGCCTTCCCTGCAGGCCTTGCAGCTTGGTGGGGTGTGCAGGAGCCCAAGGCAGTGGGATTCCCTAGTGAAGGCAGCTGACTGGGGAGGTGGCCCTCTCAGGGCCTTGTCTTTTGTGCTGGGACACAGGAATGAGGCAGGCGGCGCTCCGCCCTCACCTGGGCAGGGTGGCTGTGCGGGCAGCCTGCCAGGCTGGGGTGTGAGGAGTGCCGGACTGGCGTCCACGGTGGCATTTGAGTACTGGGGGTCCGCTCAGGGGAGCTGATCTTCACCCTGGAACCCTGCTGGGTTTGTGAGGACCCCTGTGTGAGGGTGGGCCCTGTGAGGCTTCCTGGGACTCAGGGTAGCGGGGGGAGGGGGCAACAGGGAAGTGGGGGCCCGTGGGGAAAATGGAGCCCCAGGCATTGCTGGGCAGGATCTGGGTCCAGGGCTGTGTTTCCTCGGCCCCACGTGCCTGGTGCATGCTGGGTGTCCAGCAGGTGGTTGTCAGATGAGGGGTCTCGGCCCTGGCCCTCCGTGAACACTCTAGAGGGACTCTGTGACCCTGACAGCAGAGAGTCCCGCCCGAGGACCCTGGGGTGGCACCATGGGCTGTGTGGGCCAGGAGCCTCCAAGGTGCCCATCTGTGACGCATGGTGCCATCGGGGTCACACTGCGCAGCTGCAGGTCCCGAGGGTGCAGGGTCCCCAGCCATTGTGTGCCCCAGCAGTGGTGTGTCAGGAACAGTCCCAGATAGCAGGAGGGCTGCCCCTGGTGTTGGCGCATCTGTCGGCCTGGCTGTTGGCAGGTGTTTATGGAGCTGCTCCTCGTCGGGCCAGCGCGGTCCCAGGGCCGTGTTCTTGGATGCACTGAGTCCCCATGTCCTTGCCCATGAGTCGGGTGGCCGTGCCCCACTGAACCTTGCTGGGAGCGGCTGGGAGAAGAGTCGGGGGCCACAGAACCTGTCACCCTTGTCCAGCTACCTGCCTTTCCTCCACCCAACAGTTTTTATGGCCCCAGAGGTGGCTGCCCTGCTGGCCCCACCAAGCCATCCTCCATCCTCCATCCTCCATCCTGTCTCATGCTGTACTCTCCCTTGGGGCCCTGAGCACTGAGCCGTCATTCCTGCCTGGCCAGCAGGCTCGGCATAGCACCCTCCCAGGAGCCAACCCTCGGCAGCTCATTCCCTGGGCCTGGGCGGGCATTGCTTGCCTCACGTCTTCTGCTCACTCGTTCACAGGGGCATCACTGTGAGGGCAAGGCCAGGTGGGCAAGAGGGCACCAAGTAGGGATGGGGCAGGTTGAAGCCAGTCTGACCCAGGCCAGCAGGAGAGCGGCACAGAGTGGCCTGACCTGGGCCCAGGGAGGCAGAGTGGGTCTAACCCAGGCCCCAGGGAGCATGGAGGGCAGGTGGGCAAGCACAGAGCAGCCCAGCCCCCCAGATGCCCACCTGACCAGGTTGTTCTGGGCCCGCAGTGCAAGAGAAGCCTGAGCCAGTGCCACTGGAGAGCCGCTCCTGCGTCCTCATCCGCCGCGACCTCGTGGCCCTGCCTGCCAGCCTCATCAGCCAGATCGGATACCGCTGCCATCCCAAGCTCTACTCGGAGGGGGACCCTGGAGAAAAGCTGGAGCTGGTGGCAGGTGAGGCTGCCTCCCACCCATCTATTGTATGCAAATGTCCTCACTCATTCATTTATTATTTCTTTTTTGCAGCGCTCTGAACAATGTACTCATCACCAATCAGTCAAAAAAAAATCTTAAATTTCCTGTAATTTCCTTTTAGAAGAATGTGTCATTAACAGAAGTTATTCAATTGAATTAATTTAGCATTTTAATTGAATTCCCTGGGCTGGTCGCACTCCTGATTGGCAGGGGCTGCAGTCACAATGTGTTTTAATTTGGGTCACAGATAAAACCATGTCATGTATGGTTGCCAGCCCTCCCGCCCCCCGAGGGACCAGTTGCAGCCTTTGGGGGTAACGGCCAGGTCCTGAGTGGTAGCTGCTGTCAAGGCGGGATCCTTCTGGCAGAATAAACACGTGCGAGTCCAGAAGCCCGTGGGAGCCAGGCCTCGCTCAGGAATATTTAACTTTTGTGTTGGATTCCTTTGGCATCGTAGCTCCTTGTAGATTTTTACAACTGTTCAAGGAGAAGATGAGGAAGCCAGTCTGACCCGTGCCATGGGCATCTTCTTTGGTGACTATTGGGCCATTTTCCGGGGATTTCTTCCTGGTTTTCCAGGAAGCCCCACGCTTGGGCCCTTAGGTGCTTTCCTTGGCCACAGCCTGAGCAGTTCTGCCCCAGCCCTGTCCTGTTCCTGTCCGCCCCCAAAGGCCACACCTTGGGCAGCATGTCAGGGTCCTCCTTTCCCAGCAGGACGAGTGCCTCAAGTGTGCGCCGCCGCCTAAGGGTTGCCAGTGGCCTGGGCCGGCCTCGCCTTCCAGCTGCCAGGGACTTTGGTCCTCATGGGAGAGCGGCCTCCTGGGCTGCATCTGGCGGTGTTGGGCTGCCCTGGCCAGGAGGGGTAAGGGCCCACCTTGCTGTGCCCTGAGCCCTCACCCTGCCCCGGCACCGCTTCTGGATGGGGAGCGCAGTGCTGGGCTGCCAGGGCTGGGTGGGCCCCTGGGGTTGGGCTCTGGGGCACAGGTGCCCACGTGGGCCCTGGTGCTTCACATTGGTGTGGTCCTGGGAAGACACTCTCTGTCACCCCAGCCTCCAGCAGCTGTGGCCTGTGTTTGGGGTGTGGGGCTTCAAGTTTATGAGCTCCTCGGAGAGTTCCTCTAGCCCAGACCCTGGCAGGAAGGGCCTGTGGGAGCAGTGGGTCAGGAGACGGGCCATGGCAGGAAGAGGCCATGGGCACTACAGGCTCCTGGAAGCAGGCACACCTGGACATCAGCATCCTTCAGGACGTGGCATCTCGTGGTCATTGAGATTGGCTGTCCCCAGAAAGCAGTGCCTCCCCGTTGTTCCCAGTGGGGTCAGTCCTGCTGCTGGTTCATGCCCTCGCTTACCCAGACCCTAGTGGGACACCTGGGGTGTGGTCAAGTTTCCGAGGGTAAATAGCACAGCGTGGACCTCCGTGGCCACGCCGCTGCCCCAGCTGGTTTCCCCCTTCACACATACTCAGAGGAGGTCAGCGCTGGGCCCTGCAAAGCTCCAGCCACACCCTCCAGTCAGGGGATTCCGTCTCCCTCATCATTGCTTGAGGCTCTTTGGTATCTGAGACGGAGCAGGAAGGCAAAGACCTGCGTGTTTCCCAAACCCAGGGCCAGAGCCAGCCCTTCAGAGCGTGTTCCCACAGGCCAGGTGCGGTGCCCCACTCCTGTAATCCCAGCACTCTGGGAGGCCGAAGTGGGAAGATTGCTTGAAGCCAGGCGTTCAGGACCAGCCTGGGCAACATAGGGAGACTTCATCAAAATTAACTGGGCATGGTGGTGGCGCCTGTGGTCCCAGCTACTCAAGAGGCTGAGGTGGGAGGATCACTGGAGCCCAGGAGGTCGAGGCTACAGTAAGCTGTGATTGCACCACTGCTCTCCAGCCTGGGCAGCAGAGCAAGATCACGTCTCTAAACAGCAACAAAGCGTGTTCCCAGGGAGGGAGCTGAGCCAGGGGGGCACAGCATAGCGGGGAGAGCTTGGAGTTTGGGGCTCGTTGGGGAGGGTAGGGGGGCTCCGTGGCTTTCCCCACCCTCTGCTTAGTTCCATGTGTGATTTGGGACCTGCTGGGGCTGGCCTTGGCCATGGCCTCTCCTGGTGACCAGCAGGTGGGACCTCAAATTGCTCCTCCCAAAAAAATCCTGGAGGCCTCCGGCTCCTCCCCACCCTCCCCCTCACCCCTCTGTGCGCCTCTTGGGACCCTAGTGGCCCGGGAAGGCCATGAGCCCTTTTTCTTTTTGGCGGCCACAGGCTCTGGGGTCTACATCACACGTGGCCAGCTGATGAACTGCCACCTCTGCGCAGGGGTGAAGCACAAGGTCTTGCTGCGGAGACTCCTGGCCACCTTCTTTGACAGGTAGGTCGGAGCAGGGGTGCTGGAGGGCACAGTGGAGCTGCGGAGGGTTCTGGCTCCTTTAGCTGTGAGCTGTCTGATTGTCCAGGGTTGTGGCATTGAAAGTCCCCTTGCATTCCCGACTTCAGCCGTGGCCTGCCAGCCCCAGGACGGTGGAGAGGCTCCCGGGGAGGGAGGAGCTGTCTTCCGTGTCCTTTCTCAAAGGGCCTTATGGATGCAACCCCCACAACAAA
>NW_022306912.1:0-4541 GCF_002776525.5 Piliocolobus tephrosceles | reverse complement strand
TATCTGGGTGTGATGGCATGCACCTGTAGTCCCAGCTAACTCAGGAGGCTGAGGCAGGAGAATTGCTTGAACCTGGGAGGCAGAAGTTATAGTGAGTTGAGATGGTGCCTCTGCAGTCCAGCCTGGGCGACAGAGTGAGACTCCATCTCAAAAAAAAAAAAAAACCACTCTCCAGGATTAAGAACCACTAGTAAAGCATGAGCTTTGAAGACAATCCCACACTCCCGTTGGGTTTCTACTATTTCCCATGTACCTAGGAAAGTGCCCTGAGTTCAGATTCCTCTTCTGTAAAATGGGAGTACTATTAGCACATAGGGTTCATGTGAGAATTAAATGAGACACTGCACGCAAGGCATGTCACACCTGCCAGGCTGTAGCAGGCACTATACAATTGCAGTCCCCACTCAGCTACTGCTGCCATGAAGAAGGAGACAGATTTTCTTGAGGCAGCAGGCAACAGCTGGAAGAAAGGGGGAGCAGGAAAGGGTGTTTGTGTGAGGAAGATTATCTGAAGCAGAATTAAGTAAACTGAATGTTGAAAGAGAAGGAGAACCTGGGCATGGTGGCTCGGGTCTGTAATCCCAGCACTTTAGGAAGCTCAGATGGGCAGATCACCTGAGGTCAGGAGTTCGAGACCCGCCTGGCCAACATGGCGAAACCCCGTCTCTACTAAAAAACAAAAAATTAGCCTGGCGTGGTGGTGCACGCCTGTAGTCCCAGGTACTTGGGAGGCTGAGGCATGAGAATTGCTTGAACCCAGGAGGCAGAGGTTGCAGTGAGTCGAGATCACGCCACTGCATGCCAGCCTGGGCGACAGAGCTGGAAAAGAAAAAAGAAAAGAAGGCCGGGCACGGTGGCTCACACCTATAATCCCAGCACTTAGGGAGGCCGAGTTGGGCAGATCACGAGGTCAGGAGTTCAAGACCCACCTGACCAATATGGTGAAACCCCGTCTCTCCTAAAAATACAAAAATTAGCTGGGCATGGTGGTACATGCCTGTAGTCACAGCTACTCGGGAGGCTGAAGCACAAGAATCGCTTGAACCCAGGAGGCAGAGGTTGCAGTGAGCATAGATCCTGCCACTGCACTCCAGCCTGGGCGACAGAGCAACAATCTCTGAATGAATGAATGAATGAATGAATGAATGAATGAATGAATGAATGAATGAATGAATAAATAAAATTAAAATTAAAAAGAAGAGAAGTAGATATGTTTACAGGTTTAGGCATCCTCTTCCCTGCTCGGGAATAAAGAGACAGTTCTCTTGCTGCGCATCAGGTGGCGCCAGGAACTTACAGACGAAAATTTCAGCCATGGCTGGGAGAGTGGATGAAGAAGGAAAGTTGAGTCCCAGGTCTCCCTGATGCAGCTGCCACTTTGTCTAGACACAGTGTCTTCAATCGCGTGTCTAAATTTCAGTGAACCCGTGAAATTCAGTATGTGGACTAATCCACCTCCTCTAGATCTTTTCTGATTGTTTTTATATCAAGGGACATGTATAAACATGCATACTCTATGTTTGTGGTGTTTTCTTAGACTGGCTGAAGGTATTCTCTTTCACTGGAGTCATAGGATTGTTCCCTGAAACGAATTATTTGATATTGTCATGTAGCAGGACGAGCCGCAGACAAAACTCCTCAGACACCGGATTAAAGAAGGAAGAGGTTTTTTTATTCGGCCGGGAGCGTCAGCAGACTCGTGTCTTAAGAACCGAGCTCCCTGAAGAAAAAATATGTGGCCTTTTTAAAGGCTTACAACTTTAAGGGATCCATGTAAAAGGGTCATGATAAATGAAGCATGCGTGGAAAACGTGACAAGGGGCTACATGCATCAGCTAACAGAACAAAAAGTTTTACAGTGCTTTCTCATACAATATCTGGAATTTACAGATAACACTAGTAGTTTTGGTCAGGGGTTAATATTATCATTATTATTTTAAACAACAGGGCCAGGTGGTGGTGCCAAGGTCGTCTAGCTATTTATCTTACTTCTGTTTCTTTCCAACTTTTTGCTTTCTCCCCCTTCTCCTGTCTTATAAACTAGGGAAAAGGGGAGATGGGGAAAAGCTGGGAAAGACAGCAGGAGAAGTGATGGTCTCATTCTATAGTCATAAAGATGGACCTAGGCCACACAGCATTTACACATCTATTACATTCAAACAGTTTCTCTCCAGTATGAATTCTCTGGGGTAGAGTAAGGCATGAACTATAATTACCGGACTTCCAATATTTATGATACTCACAGGTTTTCTCCCCAGAGGTAATTCTTTGATGTGGACTAAGATTTGAGCTCTGATTAAAGGTTTACCACATTCAATAAATTATGGGACTTCTCTCCTGAGTGAGGAAAGGCTTTCCTGCAGTCACTACATTCAAAGAATTCCTCTTCTAACATGAAGTCTCCAATAAAGGCTAAATTATAGCTAAATATTTCCCCACACTCCTTACTTTTTTTTTTTTTTGAGACAGAATTTCGCTCTTGTCGCCCAGGCTGGAGTGCAGTGGCGCGATCTCGGCTCACTGTAACCTCCACCTTCCAGGTTCAAGGAATTCTGCCTCAGCCTCCCAAGTAGCTGGGATTATAGACACCCGCCACCACACCCGGCTAATTTTTTTGTATATTTTTAGTAGAGATGGGGTTTCACCATGTTGGGCAGGCTGGTCTTGAACCCCTGACCTCAGGTGATCCACCCACCTGGGCTTCCCAAAGTGCTGGGATTACAGGCATGAGGCACTGCACCTGGCCTACACTCCTTACTTTCACAGGGTTTTTTCCCAGTGTGATTTCTGTGATATTCAATAAGACCTAAGCAATAGCTGAAGGCTCCTCCTTCCACACTCAATGCACTTACAGGGTTTTCCTCCCAAATGAATTATATCATGTTGAACAAGTTGAGATCACCACCTAAAATATTTTCCAGCCAGTGGTGGTGCTTCTTGCCTGTAATCCCAGCACTTTGGGAGGCCAAGGTGGATGGATCACAAGGTCAAGAGTTCAAAACCAGCCTGGCCAATATGGTAAAACCCCATCTCTACTAAAAATACAAAAATTAGCTGGGCATGGTGGTGGACGCCTATAGTCCCAGCTACTCAGGAGGCTGAGGCAGGAGAATCACTTGAACCTGGGAGGTGGAGGTTGCAGTGAGCCGAGATTGCACCACTGCACTCCAGCCTAGGCGACAGAGCGAGACTCCAACTCAAAAGAAAAGAAAAAAAGTGCTCTCACATCTACTCTGTTTATATGATTCTTCTACAATATGAATTCTCTGATTAGAGTATAGTGTTATGGACTGAATGTGTGTTCCCAAAAAATTCATAAGTTGAAGACCCAACTCCCAGCATGGCTGTATTTGGAATAATTAATTGGAAGTAATTAAGGTTCAATGAAGTCATAAATTTGAGGCCCTGGCCAGAAGCAGTGGCTCAGACCTGTAATCCCAGCACTTTGAGAGGTCAAGACAGGAGGATGGCTTGAGCCATGGGGTTTCAGACCAGTCTGGGCAACATAGTGAGATGCCATCTATAAAAAAAAATTTAGGCCGGCCACGGTGGCTCGCGCCTGTAATCCCAGCACTTTGGGAGGCTTAGACGGGAGGATCACGAGGTCAGGAGATCGAGACCATCGTGGCTAACATGGTGAAACCCCGTCTCTACTAAAAATACAAAAAAACTAGCAGGGCGTAGTGGCGGGCGCCAGTAGTCCAAGCTACTGGGGAGGCTGAGGCAGGAGAATGGCATGAACCCGGGAGGCGGAGCTTGCAGTGAGCCGAGATCACGCCACTGCACTCCAGCCTGGGCGAAAGAGCGAGACTCCGTCTCAAAAAAAAAAGAAAAAAGAAAAAAAAATGTAAAAATTAGCTGGGCATGGTGGTGCATGATTGTGGTCCCAGCTACTCAGGAGGCTGAGGTGGGAGGATTGCTTGAACCAAGAAGATTGAGGCTACAGTGAGCCGTGATTGCTGGGCTACTGCACTGCAGCCTGGGTAACAGGGTGAGACCCTGTCTCAAAAAAAGAAGATGAAGGAGAAGGAGAAGGAGAAGAAGAAAGAAGAAAGAAGGAGAAGAAAAGAAAAGAGGAGGAGGAGGAGAAGGAGGAGGAGGGGGGAGGAGGGGGAAGAGGGAGGAAGGAGGAAGGGGGAAGGAAGAAGGAGAAGAGACACCAGAGAGCTCTCTCATCCTCTCCCTTTCTTCCTCCCTCTCCCCAGCACTCCCCTAACTGCCCCACCACCACCACCCCATAACCTGCACACTTGCATAGAGGAAAGGCCATGTGAGGACATAGCAGGAAGGCACACATCTGCAAGCCAAGCAGAGAGCCTTTCCCAGAAACCAAATTGGCTGGAACCTTGATATTGGACTTCTAGCCTCCACAACTGTGAGAAAATAAGTGTCTGGTTTAAGCCACCCAGTCTATGGTATTTCATTACAGCAGCCTGAGCAAACGAATACATATGGTGTTAATTTTCTTTGCCACATGTGTCATGTTTTCACCTAGCTCACTGGTAAAGATTTTTTTTTTTTTTTTTTTTTTTTTTTTTTTT
>NW_022306911.1:0-2853 GCF_002776525.5 Piliocolobus tephrosceles | reverse complement strand
TGTGTTCACAGCCCTCCTGCTCACTTTACCTTCTGGGAACACTTTTTACATAGCTTCGTATGTGGGGAGGACTCGAGTGATTAATCGAATGTTTCATCAGGTGCGGTTCTTCTGTTTCCCAGTTTTGACACAACATTTGGTGAAATTTCCAGAGACTCCTGTGGTCAGTGTCACGGTTTCACTCTGTCACTTTCTTTCTTTCTTTCTTTTTTTTTTTTTTAAGGCGGAGTCTCGCTCTGTCGCCCAGGCTGGAGTGCAGTGGCCGGATCTCAGCTCACTGCAGGCTCCGCCTCCTGGGTTCACGCCATTCTCCTGCGTCAGCCTCCGGAGTAGCTGGGACTACAGGTGCCGCCACCTTGCCCAGCTAGTTTTTGTGTGTGTTTTTTTTAGTAGAGACGGGGGTTTCACCGTGTTAGCCAGGATGGTCTCGATCTCCTGACCTCGTGATCTGCACGTCTCGGCCTCCCAAAGTGCTGGGATTACAGGCTTGAGCCACCGCGCCCGGCCCACTCTGTCACTTTCTAATGCAGTATTCTTTGGGAGTCTTTTCAATTAAGCGCTGTCATTTAAAAATAAGTTTTATAATATGCAGTTTCAGGTTAATTATTTACCTTTGTGGCTCAGGCAGTGGCTCCTCACCTGTGAGTAGTAGAAAGGTTCACGCAGTTTTCCAGGGCGGCCTTTGCATTTACTGGAATTATTGAGAGCTGGTTCCTGCTTCCGCCCCGATTGACACGCAGTGTGTGTGAGGCCGTGCGTGGCTTAGCGTCTTCTGCGGGCTTAGAGATCACTTTCTGTTCTTCCCCAAGCCTGCTGCGCTGTGCTGAGTGTTCACTGCGGGCGACGGTCACACTGGCACAGGCCACCGAGGCCACAGGGTGGACTCCACATAGTGGAGCCTGCAGAATGGCAGAGCCCGGCCTCCTGGCCGCCCTTCACAGGGAGCAAAAAGCGCAAGCCTGTGATCAGAGCTGTGCTAGCCCAGAAAGCTTCCGAACAGGTTTAATTTAGGAATTGGCTCCTACCAACTGCCCATGTTTAGGATGTGTTTGAGTGTTTGTGATTTTTCCTGCACTGAAGCTACTGGGCTGGCTCTGAGTCACCGTCATGGGACTTCACGTTGCCCCGACGGGAAGCGGCGGGGGAGGAGGGCCGCACAGAGGCTTGCGGCCCTGATAATGAAGGGCTTGTTGCCTCTTGGGAGAGCGAGTTCAAGCTCTTTGTAATTGTCAGCGTAAATAGTGACCCGCTGAGGACACGGCTGTAATTCAGGTTGATTGTCATCGTTGATATCAGGTACCAGCCTCTAAAATGACGGTACCTGTAGTGCGGCTCCAGGAGGGCAGCTCCTGCCAGACACACATGCTCCTGGGCCCCTGCAGCCAAGCTCGTGCTGCCAGCCACGCCTGCAGCTGTGGGTGCAGCGGGATCTTCAGGGCACCGGACACCTCCCTTGTTTGCTTGTGGGGCCCAGCCCTCTGTCCCTCCCGGTCCCCAGTGCAGCTCCTCCCTGGGTTCTCCCAGCCCCGTGCACACCTCTGTCTTCACAGCTTCCGTAGTTTTCTCCTGGGCGCCCCAGGTGGGCGCCTGGGGAGGGTTCATGTGTTAGTCGAGTTCTCTCCAGCCGTTCCTGGCTCGTGGCCCAGCAGGTCCCTTCAGATGAGTCAGCCAGCTGTGTGCCTGCATGTTCAGGATATCTGTCAGGGGCCTTCCTCATGTCAGCGCAAGATCGACGCCCACCTCCCCCGTGGGACTTTGGAACCTGCCCTGGAGAGACTCCAGCCACCTCCAGAGGGACCGCCCGGATCCCCGCGGGCTGGTGGGAGTGACTTCTGAGCCACTCGAGGCCCCACTTTGTGTTCCTGCAACCCACAAAGCCACTTAAAGCACCATGTTCTGGTACCGTGTGCCTCTTGAGTGTGGCACACAAGCCTGGACGGGGATCTGAGCGGGTGCTGCGTTTTTCAGGCTGCGCTTGTGTTTTGGGGCCCCTGGAGCACTCCTGGCTGTGATTCTCGCTGCTATCTGGGCTCCCCTAGACGGTCTCACCCGCAGCCTGAGGGCCACATCAGCAGCCACCAAGGAGATGACAGGTCCGGTGTTGGTCCCACTCAATCCTTCTTGACTTTGGTGATGGAGGAAACAGCAAAGCTTCAGCTGGGAGCCCCAGGCCTTCTCTGCTTGGGGCCCTGGGACTGAGATAGCACAGATCCTGCCATCCACGTGCTGGGGGCCCCGCTGTGCGGCTCCCTCCTCTGGTCAGGGGCCGTGCCCTTGAGCTGGGCAGCTCCGGGTCCTCGCACTCAGGGGCTCAGGGCGGGTGCTGGGTGCAGAGAGAAGGAGAAGGGCGGCGGTTTGAGCCCAACTGCGATGGCTTCATCTTCTGCCTCTTGTCCCTAAGTACATTTGCAAAGTTTTCCAGATGAAAACTCAGAAGGGAATTTTAATGACTGGGATCTGTGGATTCCACGGAAGCCAAGTCTGTCCACCTCTTTCACCCACCTCACCTCTCCACATTGGGGCGGATTTTGGCAGCCTTCATAGGGGCAGGGACGGAAGGGGTGTTGGCCAACCCTCAGCCCTGTGTCCCTCCCCTTCTCCCCTCAGCGCCAGAACATTTCGGTGTCATCCCCTTCCCTGCAGGCGTCCTCATGAAAACCAAGTGCAGCTGGAGGGAGACGCCTGCGCCCACTCCTGTGACCTTCCCAGCCAGCCCGGCTGCAGCGGCCCCTCGGCAGGCATCTGTCTGGTGCTGCCTCCGTGCCCCTCCCATCACCTGACGCTCCTGCTCCTGAATCTTCATGCATGTGCTCCGTGCAGCCACCTCACAGGCTCCCTGGGAACGGAGACAGG
>NW_022306909.1:0-1530 GCF_002776525.5 Piliocolobus tephrosceles | reverse complement strand
TCAGAAATAATGCCACACATCTACAGCCATCTGATCTTTGACAAACCTGAGAGAAACAAGAAATGGGGAAAGGATTCCCTATTTAATAAATGGTGCTGGGAAAATTGGCTAGCCGTAAGTTAGAAAGCTGAAACCTGATCCTCTCCTTACTCCTTATACGAAGATTAATTCAAGATGGATTAGAGACTTAAATGTTAGACCTAATACCATAAAAACCCTAGAAGAAAATCTAGGTAGTACCATTCAGGACATAGGCATGGGCAAGGACTTCATGTCTATAACACCAAAAGCAACGGCAGCAAAAGCCAAAATTGACAAATGGGATCTAATTAAACTAAAGAGCTTCTGCACAGCAAAAGAAGCTACCATCAGAGTGAACAGGCAACCTACAGAATGGGAGAAAATTTTTGCAATCTACTCATCTGACAAAGGGCTAATTTCCAGAATCTACAAAGAACTCTAACAAATATACAAGGAAAAATCAAACAACCCCATCAAAAAGTGGGGAAAGGATATGAACAGACATTTCTCAAAAGAAGACATTCACACAGCCAACAGACACACGTAGAGGTTTTGTAATTGCAGGACAGTAAAAGCAAATCTTGGTTTATAACTTAGGGTTAAAAAATCTTAATTGTGTTCACACAGTAACCAATTGTCTGTTTGTCTATTTGTTGAGTTTTTATGGCCTACTTTATATTCACAATATTAAATTTATTGTGGTACAAATGGATGGTTAAGGCAAGCAGAAATGCATACTTGTCTAATTTAAATATTTATTTGAATTTATTTTCTATTAGATTTCAGCTTATTAATTTAATTTAGTACATTTTCTCCTGTGCAACCAGAATGTTTATTAACATGCTTATAATAACAACATAAATGAGCAAGCTACACCAAAAGATAGATTTTTTAGTTAAGACTTAAAATTTCCACCAGATGGCAGCCCAATCCCTAAAATGCTAGAGCTTACTGGAAAGAGTAGAATGAATATGAAAATTTAATACTTGAGTGTCTGATAAAATAAAATTTTTTAAATCTTTTATAATTAGTTATAATATATTGAATTATAGTTAAGTTATTAAATGCATAGGTATATAGGTATGTTAATATTTTGTTTTTTAATCTTGATCTTCACATTAAAGTTAAGAAATAATAAATAAAATTTTTTACTGGAGACTGTATATTGTTTTCAAAAGTAAATAATAACATTAAATAGTATGTTTTCCTGAATGATGCACAAATTTCAAAATAGTAGTTATTTACTTAAGGATCAGTGAAGGCAAGTCATATTAATTATGTTGATGTACAGATTTAAAAAAAATAAACATTTGATAAGAGCTATCTCTCTACTAGGAAACAATAAAAGAATTAAAACATTGATAATTTTATAAGACATATTATGCTTTTGGAATATAGAGGGAAAATTAATTTTAGTGCAAAAATATATTTAGTTTGAGGAGGAAAGATGTATTTTTATTGTGGGGATAACGCTTTATCTGGGCCTCAAGGAAGGTAAAATCAGTATTT
>NW_022306907.1:0-2384 GCF_002776525.5 Piliocolobus tephrosceles | reverse complement strand
GGGCTTTCAGAAACTCCCAGATTTGTAGCCAAGTCAGATGGAAATGCTGGTAGCCCCGTGATGCTTTCTCATGGCTGGCATCTGAAGTAAGAGTAGTCCTGTTAAGGACCTTGTCCTTTAACTTATAGGATATGAGGCTATTTCTGAGGAGTTAACATTGGAATTGAAAGAGTTAACCCTTAACTTCTGGGGTCTGCACTAATTCCAGGTAGTTAGTGTCAGAATTGAATTGAATTGTAGAACACTCAGTTGGTATTAGAATTGATGTCAGAATCTATGGGAGATTCACTGTTCAGAAAGTGTGCTCTGGAAAGAAGTTCAAGTGTACCGAGGTCAGGAGATCGAGACCATCCTGGCTAACACGGTGAAACCCTGTCTCTACTAAAAAATACAAAAAAAAAAAACTAGCCGGGCGAGGTGGCGAGCGCCTGTAGTCCCAGCTACTCGGGAGGCTGAGGCAGGAGAATGGCGTGAACCCGGGAGGCGGAGCTTGCAGTGAGCTGAGATCCGGCCACTGCACTCCAGCCTGGGCGACAGAGCGAGACTCCGTCTCAAAAAAAAAAAAGAAGTTCAAGTGTACGGCTTAACAATCTTTAGCTAAAGACTCCAAGGGTGTGACTCATGCATCTTATCAAATATCTCAGCAGAAGCCAGAAATACAAATGAGCTTATCCATGAAAGATAGTGGAGAACTATCGTCTGATGGCTTATACCACAAGACATACACAAGACACCAACATGGTTTTTAAGAATATTATATCAGCAGAAACATTGCCATTGTGGACTGCAAGAGACAGAAATAGGAAACAATGACAAAAGACTGTTGAACTTCTACAATTCTATAAGCAAGAAATGGGATCATGGAGCTACTTAGCTGCATATGTACTATCCTATATAAAAAAAGAATAGCTCTTAGAGTGACACAGATGTTAGAAGGACCACCTGCATCCCAGAGAACAGAACATCAAGCCACAGAGGATGATCTCTGGCTTTGAAATCCAACAAAATGTTTTTCTGTTGGGTTTTGAACTTGCTTGTAACCAGTGACCACCATGTTCCTTGCATTATGCAATAAAAATATCTATTCTACACCTGGGCCACTATTGTATTTTGGAAACAGATGACTTGTTGTGCAGTTCCATACATTCACAGATGGAGAAGTATTCTACTCCCAAAAGGATCCTACTCAGAGTCTCACTCATATATGACTTAGATGAGATTAGGGACTTTTATTTAGATGAGATTTTGGAATTACAGTTCATGTTATAATAGGTTGGGGCTATCAAGGATATTGAGAGGTGGTAAATGTAGTTTGCATTTAAAACAAATGTAAATATTTGGAGGCCAGAGGGTAGATTTTTAATAGTTTGAATAATGCCCCAAAGACATATCTATCTGGAAGCTGCAAGTGTGACTTTCTCTAGGGTGGGGTGAGGGGGTGGGAAACAAGTCTTTGCAGATGTGATTACGGTAAGGGTCTCACGATGAGATCACCCTTGATTTAGGTTGAGCCTTAAATCCAAAAACAGGTGTTCCCTATAGAGCAGGTAAAGTACAGAGACACAGAGAAGACCGTGTGAAAACAGAGACAGAAGTCACATGGCTACAATCCCAGCAACACCAAGGATTGCCAGCAGTTACTAGGAGCTAGAAGGGAGGCATGTCACAGATCATTCTTCAGAGCCCCCAGGAAGAATCAACCCTGTTAACACTTTGACTTCAGGCTTTTGGTCTCCTGAATTGTGGGAGAATATATGCCTGTCATTTTAAGCCACTGAGTTTGTGGTAATTTGTTATAGTAGCCCTTGTTGTTTGGAGACAAAAAGAAAAACTAGACATTTTCATTACTAGTGCGTTATACACTATAAAGGCAGGATGACTGTTCCACATTTATATTCTCAGCAAAGTGTTTCAAAACAAATACTCAAACAGACCTCTGACCCACCTGTTACATTTCCAGTATTGCCACATTTTTTGACAGAAATAGCTCTGTTTAACTACTGCCTTTGCACATTGAAATTTTATGTTTGTGACTTCATTTCACACTAAAAAATCAACTTGGATACCTTACAAGGCACAACATTATTTATTAGAAAGGACAAAATCGCTGTTATTACTGACATGATATGAATTTTCACTTGTATGCCTATAAATGGAACATTGACAAAAAGAACAGAAAGGGTAAAACAAAATGACCAAAAATTACATAAGAAAGGTTTGAAACCCAACAGGATAAAATAGAAACATTAAGACAATGTTAATAATAAATTTAGAGAGAAAAAAATCATTTTCCTACCAAAATTCATAGTATACATAAATCCAGAGGAGCAAACGTAAAAGATTCCCCTTCCAACAGAATCAGTTTCTAACTTGAAATATGGTAT
>NW_022306906.1:0-12282 GCF_002776525.5 Piliocolobus tephrosceles | reverse complement strand
AATAGGGTGTCATTTCCCCAATTTATGTTTTTGAGTGGTTTTTTTTTTCTTTTTTTGACAGAGTTTCGCTCTGGTTGCCCAGGCTGGAGTGCAATGGTGCGATCTCTGCTCACTGCAACCTCTGCCTCCCAGGTTCAAGCGATTCTCCTGCCTCAGCCTCCTGAGTAGCTGGACTTACAGGCATGTATCACCATGCCCAGCTAATTTTGTATTTTTAGTAGAGACAAGGTTTCTCCATGTTGGTCAGGTTAGTCTCGAGCATGGACCTCAGGCGATCCGCTCGCCTCGACCTCCCAAGGTGCTGGGATTACAGATGTGAGCCACCACGCCTGGCCTTGAGTGCTTTGTTGAATATCAGTTAGTTGTACGTGTTTAACTTTATTTCTGGGTTTTCTATTCTGCTCTGTTGGTCTATGTATCTACTTTTATACTAGTACCGTGCTGTTTTGGTTACTATAGCCTTGTAGTATAATTTGAAGCTGGGTAGTGATGCCTACAGATTTTTTCTTTTTCTTTTTTTTTTCTAGACGGAGTCTCACTCTGTCACCCAGGCTGGAGTACAGGGGTATGATCTCAGCTCACTGCAACCTCTGCCCCCCAGGTTTAAGCGATTCTCCTGCCTTAGCCTCCCGATCAGCTGGGATTATAGGCGCACACCATCATGCCTGGCTAATTTTTGTACTTTTACTAGAAATGGGGTTTTACCATGTTGGCCAGGCTGGTCTTGAACTCCTGATCTCAAGTGATTCACCCACCTCAGCCTCTCAATTTGCTGGGATTACAGGTGTGAGACACCGTGCCTGGCCAGATTTGTTCTTTTTTCTTTTTGCTTAAGATTACTTTGGCTATTAGGCTCTTTTTTCTTTGTTTTTGGGTTGTTGTTGTTGTTTTTTTTTTTGAGACAGAGTCTCACTCTGTTGCCCAGGCTAGAGTGCAGTGGCACGATCTCGGCTCACCACAACCTCCGCCTCCCAAGTTTAAGCGATTCTCCTGCCTTAGCCTCCCAAGTAGCTGGGACTACAGGTGGCTGCCACCATGCCTGGCTACTAATTTTTGTGTTTTTAGTAGAGAGGAGGGTTCACCATGTTAGCCAGGCTGGTCTCGAACTCCTGACCTCAGGTGTTTCACTCACATCAGCCTCCCAAAGTGCTAGGATTACAGGCATGAGCCACCGTGTCCAGGATATTTGGCTCTTTTTTAGTTCCATATAAATTTTAGGATTGTCTCTTCTAATTCTGTGAAAAATGATGTTGTTATTTTGATAGGAATTGCACTGAATCTGTAGATTGCTTTGGGTAGTATGGTCATTTTCATTATATTGATTTTTCCAATCCATTAGCATGGGATGTATTTTCATTTGTTTGTGTCATCTATGATTTCTTTCAGCAGTGTTTTGTAGTTCTCTTTGTAGAGATCTTTCACCTTCCTGCTTAAGTATATTACTATGTTTAGGGTAGCTTTTTTTTTTTTTCCAGCTATTATAAAAGGGACTGAGTTCTTGATTTCAGTCTCAGCTTAGTCTTTATTGATGTATAGCAGTGCTATTGGTTTGTAACCTGAGACTGTTGAATTAATTGGTCAAATCTAGGAATCTTTTGGAGGAGTCTTTAGGGTTTTCTAGGTATACAATCATATCATTGGCAGAGGTAGTTTGATCTCCTCTTTTCCCATTTGGATGCCCTTTATTTATTTCTCTTTCATGACTGCTCTGGCTAGGACTTCCAGTACTATGCTGAATAGAAGTGGTGAGAGTGGGCATCCTTGTCTTGTTCCAGCTCTTAAGGGAAATGAATGCTTTCATCTCATCCCCATTCAGTATGATGTTGGCTGTGGGTTTGTCATATATCACTTTTATTATTTTGAGGTATGTTCCTTCTATGCCTAGTATATTGAGAATAAGTATCTTTACAAAAAAAAAAAAATTATTATGGGCTGAGAGTGGTGGCTTGTGCCTGTAATCCCAGCACTTTGGGACGCTGAGGCGGGTGGATCACTTAGCCCAGGAGTTCAAGACCAGTCTGGCAATATGGCAAAACCCCATCTCTACTAAAAATGCAAAATTAGCTGAGCATGGTGGTGGGCCTGTAGTCCCAGCCACATGGGAGGCTGAGGTGGGAGAATGACTTGAGTCCAGGAGGCGGAGGCTGCAGTGAGCCACAGCCTTGCCACTACACTCCAGCCTGGGTGAGAGAGACAGACCTTGTCTCAAAAAATAAATAATTACTATTATTATTTTTATATAAGGGAATCTCCAAATGAAATCGTGTAATATCAGGCCAAGCATGGTGGCTCATGCCTGTAATCCCGGCACTTTGGGAAGTCGAGGCAGGTGGATCACCTGAGGTCAGGAGTTCGAGACCATCCTGACCAACATGGCGAAACCCCGTCTCCACTAAAAATATTTAACAAATTAGCCGGGTGTGGTGGCCTGTGCCTGTAGTCCCAGCTACTTGGGAGGCTGAGGCAGGAGAATCACTTGAACCCGCGAGGCGGAGGCTGCAGTGAGCCGAGATCATGCCACTGCACTCCAGCCTGGGCAACAGAGCGAGCCCCTTCTCAGGAAAAAAAAAAAAAAAGAGAGAGAAAGGAAATCGTGTAATATCGATGCAGAAGAGCAGTATGGCAGGCTGTGGACTCTCCATTTGAAACTTTCAATTTCCTTTTCTGTAAAATGAGGCTGACATCACCTGCTTCCGGGGAGCCATGCAATGGAGATCACATGGTGAACTGTCAAGCATCTCAGCAATGTTAATTTATGACCCGTCCTGCCTCCTGCTTTACTGGTTTCCCTTGAGTCTCTCCAGGTCCCTGCTCTAATCTCAGTTTCCCCACTTCTTCCAGGACCGGCAGAGAACAAATGCCAAGAACTCTTGTGCAAGTGTGACCAGGAGATTGCTAATTGCTTAGCTCAAACTGAGTACAACTTAAAGTATCTCTTCTACCCCCAGTTCCTATGTGAGCGGGACTCGCCCAAGTGTGACTGACTACCTTGACTTGAAATGCTCTTTCGCACAAGGAAATAAAGCGTCCTCTCAGTAATGAACAACAGCATTCAGTTATTTGCAGAAGGGAACCCCAACCAAGTGATAAAGCCACAATCTTGTGTTTGCTTTCTCTCCCAATCCCGGAACTCAGGACTGGAGCCCATGTGGTTTGCAGTTAAAGGCCAAAGTCCTGCGCCTATTTTATAACACTATGACTGTATTTATCACTGTGTTGGGTTTGGTTCCATTTTTGAGGTTCGCTCCATCTTTATGAAAAGGTGGTCTTTGTCTTCTAACCTGCTTGGATGGCTGGTAGTCAAATGTGAACCAACACCTACCGTGTGCCTGGCCATGTTTTATGTTCTAGGTTGCAGCAATCAACAAGACGGCCATACAACGCCCACCCGGTGAAGTTCAAGTCCAATAGCTGTTAGCTTAAGAAAGGGTATTCCCTTATCCCACTACACCTTAAAATGTATTTCCTGTCCTGCAGCGGTGGCTCATTTCTGGAAGCCCAGCACAATGATTACAAAAGTGGTACATACTCATTGCTTTAAAAAAAAAATAAAAGTGCAGAGAAACATAGAGCAGACACAAAAATCATTCCAGTTCCCACAATTCAGAATAATCTGTTAGGATCTATAGTTTTAAAAATGTAGTTCCAGGCTGGGCGCGGTGGCTCTCGCCTGTAATCCCAGCACTTCAGGAGGCCGAGAAAGGAAGACCACGAGGTCAGGAGTTCGAGACCAGCCTGACCAACATGGTGAAACCCCGTCTCTACTAAAAGTACACTAATTAGCCAGGCATAGTGATGCATGTTTGTAATCCCCACCTACTCTGGAGGCTGAGGCAGGAGAATCACTTGAACCCGGGAGGCAGAGGTTGCAGTAAGCTGAGATCGTGCCACTGCACTTCAGCCTGGGCGATGGAACAAGACTCCATCTCAAAAAAAAAAAAAAAAAAAAAAGCAGTTCAGATTACACTGTATGTTTATAAGCTTTTCTCCATGTCATAAAAAATCTTTGGAAACTTCATTTAAAATGTCTGTGTTAGGGTTGGATGAGGTGGCTCATGCCTGTAATCCCAATATCCCAATACTTTGGGAGGCTAAGGAGGGAGGACTGCTTGAGGCCATGAGTTCAAGACCAGCCTGGGCAACACAGCAAGACTCTATCTGTATTTAAAAAAAAAAATTAGTAAGGCATGGTGGCATGCACCTCTAGTCCCAGCTACTTGGGAGGCCGAGGGAAGTAACTCGAGCCTAGGAGTTCAAGGTTGCAGTGAGCTATGATTACATCACTACACTCCCGTCTGGGCAACAGAACAGGACCTTGACTCAAATAAATAAATAAATAAATAATGTATAGATTGACAGTTTTTGGATATTGGAGCTATTTTCTGTTTCCATTAGTGGCTTGATGAGAATGCTTGTAAATAAATCTTCACCACTCCCATCCCCAAAGTGTATTCCTTAGCCCAGATTTGCAGAAATGGCATTTTTGGATCAAAGGATCTGAATATTTTTTGAGACAGGTCTCACTCTATCACCTAGGCTGGAGTGCAGTGGTGCAATTTCAGCTCATTGCAGCCTTGACCTCCTGGGCTGAGGCAGTCCTCACACTTCAGCCTCCCAGGTAGCTAGGACTACAGGTGCATGCACTCGCATCCGGCTAGTTTTTTTATTTTTAGTAGAGATGAGGTTTCGCCATGTTGCCCAGGTTGGTCTTGATCTCCTGGGCTCCAGTGATCTGCCCCCTCTCAGCCTCCCAAAGTGTTAGGATTACAGGTGTGAGCCACCACACCCAGCCGGGTCTGAGTATTTTATTTTTATTTTGTATTTTTTGGAGACAGTTGCCCAGGCTGCCATGCAGTGGGCAATCTCAGCTCACTGCAACCTTTGCCTCCCGGGTTCAAGCGGTTCTCCTGCCTCAACCTCCTGAGTAATTGGGATTACAGGTACCACCACAACACCCAGCTAATTTTTTTTGTATTTTTTTTTACCCCAGAGACAGAGTCCTGCCCTGTCACCCAGAGCAGAAGTGCAATGATGTGATACCGGCTCACTGCAACCTCCACCTCCTGGGTTCAAGCAATTCTCCTTCCTCAGCCTCCCAAGTAGCTGGGATTATAGGCGCACGCCACCACACCTGGCTTTTTATTTTTAGTAGAGACGGGGTTTCACCATGTTGACCAGGCTGGTCTCCAACTCCTCTGACATCGTGATCCACCCCGACTTGGCCTCCCAAAGTGCTGGGATTACAGGTGTGAGCCACTGTGCCCAGCCAAGTTTTTGTATTTTTAGTAGAGATGGGGTTTCACCATGTTGGTCAGGCTGGTCTTGAACTCCTGACCTCAGATCATCCGCCCGCCTCGGCCTCCCAAAGTGCTAGGATTACAGGCATGAGCCACTGCATCCAGCCTGGACTATTTTAGACACCCCCTTTAGACTAAATGTACCCATCCTGCTATGATTGGTAAGAAGAGGTAGAGGCAGCCTGTGACCTCTGATCTGAGTGTGCCTGTCCCTCCTGCTGGTGATAAGGAGTAAGGTCCTGCCCAGCCTATTTGCTCTAGGCCATGGCTTTGCCCCAGTCCCTGAGCAAATGTGGGTATTACTCATCTTTGAAGCAGGGTGTAGAAGCAGGTGGGGACAGTGTGGGAGGCCATGGGATGGAGGTGGATGGCCCAGACCCAGCTTTGCAGCCAGTCAGCACCAGCTTGGTGAGTTTTGCCAGCCAGCCTCCATCTATTCACCTGTAAAGGATACTGGCAACCCCTGGGTGGCATGAGACCAGGGATGTGTAAACACTGCCATATGAGTGTCCATGGGAGGTCACAAGCATTAAATAGGTAAAGTTAAGCAACCCTGGGGCTTGATGTGCAAACACAAGCAGGAAAAAACCCATTTTCCCTTAGAGTGGCTCCTTGGCTCAGTATCTGCATCAGGCTGGGGGATTTAAGCGCATGACTAGATTGACTAGATGATTTTTTTTTTTTTGGAGACGGAGTCTTGCTCCATTACCCAGATGGAGTGCAGTGGTGCGATCTTGGCTCAGTGCAACTTCGGCCTCCCAGGTTCAAGTCATTCTCTTGCCTCAGCCTCCCAAGTAGCTGGGACTATAGGTGCGCGCCACCATGCCTGGCTACTCTTTGTATTTTCAGTAGAGACATGGTTTCATCACATTGGTAAGGCTAGTCTCGAACTCCTGACCTCAAGTGATCCATCCACCCTGGCCTCCCAAAGTGCTGGGATAATAGGCGCGAACCACCATGCTCAGCCCATGACTAGAAGATTCTATCAGGCAATGCAGAAGTTTTGTGTTTTCTAGACAATTGCTTTTTCTCTACATATAGGTTTTATCTGTATAAAAATCTTTATTTTTATTTCAAGTAATTTCTTCAAACTTCCAGATGCAACGTTTGAGTAAAATCTTCACTCAAAGATACAAAGGGTTAATTAATGGTTCACGCAGTCACAAGAGAATATTTCGGATGTAGGCCTATTTCTGCAAGGCCAGTCTTCCGAGATGACATCTCACACCTGCTGTGTTCACATTGGAAGGAAAAAAAGGCCATAGTTCACCTCATTCCATATTTACAATTATAGCACTTGGTGTAATTATACCTGCTGTGTTATACATCAGGATAGGACAATAAAGATTATACAGTGTGAGGTCAATTTATAAAATATTTCCTTGAACAAAAGGACTATCCTGGAATTTATTTTACAGACGAATTTTTTTTTTTTTTTTTGACAGAATCTCCCTCTGTCACCCAGGCTGGAGTGCAGTGGTGCAGTCTCCCTCCCTGCAACCTCCACCTCCTGGGTTCAGGCGATTCCCAATTCCAAGTAGCTGGTATTACAGGTGCACGCCATCACACTTGGCTAATTTTTGTATTTTAGTAGAGACGAGGTTTCACTATGTTGGCTAGACTGGTCTTGAACTCCTGACCTCAAGTAATCTGCCTGCCTCACCCTCCCAAAGTGCTGGGATTACAGGGGTGAGGCATCGCCAAAACAATTTTAAATAACACGGAGGCCACTCAATCTAATGGGAACTGCCCGACATCTCTCTCAATCTCTCCATTCAGAGAAAGGGATCCAGACCTTCAATGATTTCCATAAAGCAAAACAGTAACAAGTCCAGTGACTACAAGTCTAACCATCATTCTAGGTTCAAACTGAATCCTTTGAGTTTTACTCTGAATCCTAGCAACTCTTCAATAAGACAGAATTGTTGATTGAATTTTGGGTGTTCTTCGGTACTTTTTATGTGCAACACTCCATACCTATGACAGAATCTTATCCTTGTTTTCCTAAACTTGACTTAGAGGACAGGCCGGGCCCCAGTAAGCCTGGTCTCGGGCTCTGAGATCTAGGATCCTCTGTCAGTCACTGAGGTTGGGGAGGGGACTGATGTGGCACCCTTATGATGTCACCCACACTGTGTCCACTGAGAACCCTGAGTCTTGCCAGCCGTCGGGGACTGAGCCTCCTAGTCCCTGTGAGGAAGGCGGCTGGGTGGGAAGGGCTGCTGCTGTGTCAGCCAAACAGACAATCCTCCCTGCGCGGATGTCAGTCCCTGCTGATACCACCCACAGGCCGACGGGGAGAGGACATGGTTGGAGCGTTTGACATACAAAGCAGCACCTTGTTTTACTGGGGGTAGAAAATAGGAAGTCTGCTCCCTGCCTCACCCCTCTTAAGCGTCAAGGCTCAGACGTCAGCGGGACTTGAAGAAGAGTCTCAGCCTGGGCAGTGCCAGTCACAACACCTGGGTTTCCAGCCACCGGAGTTCCTTGACCACAAGATCAATGTTAATAATTGGGTTAAAGTACAGGGCCCAGTAAAACAAACAGTTGCAAACAAACTGAGGGATGAGGGGCCAGAACATGGCCACAAAAAGCCCCTGCGTTGATACTTTCCAGAAGTGGCTCCACATCCTCTGAGGCACAGTCCTGAAACAAGAAGAGGCTGAATCAGAGGTGATTCTCATGACCACGCCCAGATGTCCAGGCCCTGGGCCTTTTCTGGGTGCTGGGAAGAGCGTGGCTGCCTGTGCTGAATGTCCTTGTCTTCTGTCCCTGGTGCCTAAGACCTCTGCCTACTCAACCCATCTTTAACTCTCAGGGACATGACCTAGAGGGAGCTTCTTTGTCCCGCACCGGGCAAGGCCTCCCTGTGACAGCCTCAACTTCACCTGCTTCATCACTTTGTTAACACTTACATAATTTTTTTTTTTTTCTTTTGAGACAGGGTCTCATTCCTTTGTCCCGGCTGGAGTGCAGTGATGCAAATGTGGCTCAACTGCAGCCTCAACCTCCAGGTCTCGTGATTCTGCTGAGTAGCTGGGATCACAGGCACACATCACCACATGTGGTTTTTCTTTTTTCTTTTTTTTTTTTTAAGTAGAGATAAGGTGGTCTCGCTATGTTACCCAGGCTGGTCTCAAACTCCTGGGCTCAGGTAATCCTTCCAGCTCATCCTCTGGAGTTGCTGGGACTACAGGTGTGCACCACCATGCCCAGTTAATTTTTTGTATTTTTAGTACAGACAGGGTTTTGTCACATTGCCCATCTTGGCCTCAAGCAATCCTCTTGCCTCCCAAAGTGCTGGGATTACAGGCATTAGCCAAGATGCCTGGCCATCTATTTTTTAACATACATATTTTCTTTGTTAGGCTGTAGGGCCTCACAGTATAGACTGTCTTCTTTACCAAAAGATCTGCCATGCCCAGCAGAGAACCAGGAGTACAGTAGGGGCATAAATATGCGGATTGTGTATAAATAAGTGAGTTTGCTAAATGGAAATAAATAAGGGAGATTCTTTTTTGATTTTTACCTAATGAGTCACCATGGGAAAGGTGAGAGAGATTGTTGGGTTCTCAGAACCATTCATAAGGTTGCAAGTCACAGAACGTCAAGGTAAAAGGCTGCAAGGGTGGCCGTGTTACTTCTGCCTGTCCCTTTCTTCTGGAAACAGCTTCTAAGTTTTTGGGGTTTTTTTGAGATGGAGTCTCGCTTTGTCGCCCAGGCTGGAGCGCAATGACTCAATCTTGGCTCACTGCAACCTCCACCTCCCTGGGTTCAAGCGATCCTCCTGCCTCAGCCTCCTGAGTAGCTGGGATTACAGGCACCCACCACCACGCCTGGCTAATTTTTGTATTTTTGGTAGCGATGACGTTTCACTATGTTGGCCAGGCTGGTCTCAAACTCCTGACCTCAGGTGATCCACCTGCCTTGGCCTTCCAAAATGCTAGGATTACAGGCAAGAGCCACCGCACCCAGCAACAGCCTCTAAGTTTTGGGGATTCTCTCTCCTTTGTTCTTTTCCACGTGGTCTGGGTAGGGCTGAAACCAGCCTCTGGTTGTGGGGTGAGCTCATGCCCCAAGCCTGGGGTAGCCCTGCAGGATTGGGGTGATGGATTGCAGTGGGCATGTGACCCAGGCTGGGTCCATCAGAACAAAGGCGTGTGAGCCCTGAGACCTGTTCCAGTGCCACGGGGAAGGAAGTGCTTGCTTTCTGGAGGTTTGTTAAGCTGCACAGATCAAAGACTGGAGTGGAGAAGCCAAGGGCCCCCACATGAAGAGAGCTGCCTGACGCAGAAAACACAAGAAAGAACAGTGCCATGAGGGACAGAGAAAGAGCCAGTCCTGGTGACAGCGTTTGGGTCTCAGGGTCCAGTCATGCTTGAAGCCTAAGTTATTATTATCCTAGTTGGTGGCAGATCAGGATTAGAACTCATGCCTACAGAATTTCCCATGAGATCTCTTTATGCTCTACCTTACTGCCATTTTCTATAAAGCACCCTGTGGAGGCCACAGCAACTCCATATTGGATGCTAATCTGCCATGTTGACTTCTCACTAACTCCAGTTTGGGCGCAGCCTCTAACATCTCTGGTTTATCTAACGTTTCTTGTGTAAGAACACATATGTCACATAAATCCTGCCCTTAGGTGAAACATCCTTAATGTTCTCGTACTTACCATAAATCCTGAGCCTAAGCAATTGTTCTGCACGTCCCTTCTGAATGAAGAACGTATGCCTCTTCCCTATGTATACAAGTCCTGGGTCTGGGGATCCACCATCTTGTCTCGCTGCCATCCAAGACACAGATAGGGCTTCTGTTTGCAAGGCTTTATTAAATGTTTCTTTCTGAGAAACTGAATGTGTCAGCTTCTTTCTTCAGTCCCTCAGCTTCCTCTGATTTAGGGGATAGGTTTGCACAGGCCTGCCTACCTTAAAAGAGACCCTTTTCTACTTAGTTGCTTATTCCTTGATTATTAAAATCCTTTGACCCCCTCCCCCTGAAATTAAATGGTATATTGCATAAAGACATATAGGAAAATACTTTTAACAATGAGCACCACAATCTCCACCCGCAAAACAAAAGGTAATTGTCCTATTCACTGCTTAAGCTGGGTTTCTCAAAGCAGAGTCTGAAGGGTCTGGGTGGACAGAGGATTTATTTCAAGTGTGAGAAATAAAAAGATCTTTCCCTCACTTGGTATTTCTTTCCCATCCCCAGTTGTGACAACCATTAAAATATACTTACTTCAGTTCACTTCTCGACCAGATTCTCCAAAAGGAAAACAATTCCAGAACTGAGAGTAACATAGCATTGATGATGAGAAACCGTGATGTCCAGTAATGGACCTCCAGCCAGTCCCAAGCAAACTCGGCAATCAGCTGGTATGGAAGGAAGGAGTATTTGACCAGGAACTCTCTCCACTGCTTCCACGTAGGCTCCTTAAGATCCTTGAAAAACAACACACAGATGCAAGAAGTCATGAGGACTGACTTTTACACAAAATACTGTGATGATCAGGCTGCGCATGGTGGCTCACACCTGTAATCCCAGCACTTTGGGAGGCCTAGGTGGGTGGATCACCTGAGGTCAGGAGTTTAAGACCAGGCTGGCCAACATGGTGAAGCCCCATCTCTACTAAAAACACAAACATTGGCCAGGTGTGGTGCTGTGCATCTGTAGTCCCAACTACTCTAGAGGCTGAGGCAGGAGAATCACTTGAACCCGGGACGTGGAGGTTGCAGTGAGTTGAGATCACACTACTGCACTCCATCCTGGGTGACAGAGGGAGACTCCGTCTCAGAAAAAAAAAAAAAAAAAGAAAAGAAATTGTGATGATCACAGTGAGTTCTACATTGATTACAACACACACACACATCCAACAATCTAAAATGAAATTTCCATCCATCACTCATCTTGTAATAATTAGTTCTTTTTTTTTTTTTTTTTTTTTTGACAGAGTCTTTTTCTTTTTCCCCGGCTGGAATGCAGTGGTGCTATCTCGGCTCACTGCAGCCTCCACCTACTGGGTTCAAGTGATTTTCCTGTCTCAGCCTCCTGAGTAGCTGGGATTAAAGGCATACACCACCACGCCTGGCTAATTTTTGTATTTTTAGTAGAGACGGGGTTTTGTCATGTTGGCCAGGCTGGTCTCGAAACTCCTGACCTCAGGTGATTCACCTGCCTCTGCCTCCCAAAGTGCTTGGATTACAGGTGTGAACCACTGCGCCCAGCCATAATGAATCTCAAATTAAGTAAATGTTAGCAAAAAGGTTGAAATGAAATGCTTGTCACATAATTATGGAAGCTCAGAAATACAAATCTAAGCATGAATTATGAATAAATAGAAATAAATTTAAATTAACCAGTGTTTTATTCTCCCATCACTGCATGGGTAGCTTGAACCATTTCCTAAATTCAGCATCGGCTATGGTAGAATAATGGTAGTTTGTGGGAAAATTACAAACACTCCCTCCTCCCTCCGAAAAAAGGTAAATTTTGTGGTGGCAGGAGGAAAAGCTTTCCAATTAGATATTAGCAGATAAAAAATTAGCCTGATGAACAAGCAGAGGCTGTTGGAGCTTGTTAAAATTGAAGGGTTGGGTGCCAGGTGCAGTGCCTCATGCCTATAATCTCAACACTTTGGGAGGGCGAGGTGGGAGGATGGTTTGAATTGAGTAGTTCAAGACCAGGCTGGGCAACATGGTGAAACCCTGTCTGCAAAAAATGCAAAAATTAGCTGGGTGGTGGTGCTCGCCTGTAGTCCCAGCTACTTGGGAGGCTGAGTTGTGAGGATCGCTTGAGTCCAGGAGGTTGAGGCTGCAGTGAGCTGTGGTTGTGCCACTGCACTCCAGCCTGGGAGAAAGAGTGAGACCCTATCTCCAACAATCAATCAATAAATGAAATTAAAGGTCAGGGTCTCTGCACAGCCAGTCTGGTGAGGTAAACAGCAAGTGGAGACTGGGTAATTAGAGGAGGAATGTGCAAG
>NW_022306904.1:0-4915 GCF_002776525.5 Piliocolobus tephrosceles | reverse complement strand
TTTACATAAGAAGCACGGCCCACGCGGGAGAAGCACGTGCCTTTGTTACGACTCTCAGGCAGGATCCTGCAAAGTCTTCTTTGACTGCTCCCTAAAATAGGCAGAGGAAAGAGGGGCCAACGTTCTTTCACAAGCAGTGCCCCAAAGGAAGCCTGGTTTTTGTGGGCACAGAGGCCATGTCTGCCCTCCCAAAGACCAGCCAGGGCCACCAGGACCCCTGCAGGCATGCTCTGACCCTCCGAAGCCCTCCAGGGCCTGGTCACCCTTTGTGCAGGATGGCCAGAAAGGAGGGTCCTGCTGCAAGGGCCTTGCAGACATAGCCAGAGGCCAAGGCCCTGCACTTGCCTGCCAGGGCACCCCCAACTGCCCCAGCATGTCCAAGGATGTCAGGGAGCCCCGGGGAGAAGCCCCACCCACCCCTGTGGCCACGTGGGGCAGAGTCCAGGCCTGGAGGGCCACGGCTGCCCTGACTCATGCTGCTCTGGCAGGATGACAGGGAGAGGTGCTGACCAGGAGAGGGGTCCCGAGTGGCTCTGGAGGGGCTGCACGAGGGGCTCCTGCGCCATCCGCTGAATCTGGCTCCCAACTCGTTGCCTCACCACGTGCCCCGTGTCCACCTGGGGCCGAACCCCAGCTTGTGGGAGGGGAGACAGCATGGACGGGATGGCCCTCCCTGCAGCGGGCGGTAGACGCAGACCAGGCATGAGGGCCCCGCACGTGCCCACCGCCTGCTGCCCGGGAGGGGCGTGTTTCTGAGAGGGCCTCTGGCTGCATTCCTGCACAGACATTCCAGGCGTGTTACGGAATTCCACAAAAGGACAAAGCCCTGTCAGTTCCTAAAAGATGTGAAATTATGTCAGCTGCAGAAGAGGGACTCGGTTTGATCAACGTGGCCGTGCTTTTGCCCAGCCACACAGGAGAATTCCACAAGAATGGTGGGGGTGGTGCTGGCCCCAGAAATCCTAATTCCATGCTTCATGGTAGGAAAATGCGGCCACCGGAGCCCCATCGGCCCGGGACGGGGTCCATCAGCCCGACCACAGACACGGGTGCGCGGAGACCTTGCGTGTCACTGCTCACTGGTGGCTGTCGGCATCCAAGCCCCTCCTCCCTCCTCGGCTCCAAGAAAAATGGGCTTAATTAAGACTTCTGTGATTAGTCATTTAATCAGTCATTAGGCCAACACAGATGGAGTCAATTATTTTTTTTTACTTGAAAAGATCATGGAAGCTCCACAGCCCACAGAGCCCCTTCCTGGCACCATCGCCAGTGACCGTGGAGCGTCCCGCACAGGCCTTCATCCCCTTTGAAAGGCCACCGGTGGGGACAGGCACCTGGGCTCCTCACCTGTCCCAGGCCCAGAGGACGCAGGACACCGACCCATTCCTCCCTCATCTGCCACGAAGAGGTGACAGGAGCCAGGAGAATGGCCTTGGAGCCAGCAGCCGCCACTGGTGCCCAGAGATACGTGAGGCAAGAGCCTGACCATGCACCGGGCCTGTCGGGGTTGGCTGGGTCTGAATAGGGACAGGACTTGGGGTGGCAACGTGTCCTTTCTCTGAGCGTGAGTCCTGGCCAGCACGCTGTGGCCAGTTAGGTGCAGGCCTGGCCGGTAAAGTAGCCTGTGATTCGCAGCCCAGGTGGGGAGGCCCATGCTACTAGCTTGCCCGGCCGAGGGGTGCGGATGGAGGAAGCACAGAGAAGCCCAGAAACCACCCCCACCCCGGCCCCAAGATGGACAAATAGAAAATTCCCACGGGCACAAGCCGGGGTCCCACCTCGCCCGCAGCTCCCCCCAGTCCTCTCCTGGGCACGCTGGTCTCCGCCATGAACACACGGACACAGCCCAGCAGCCCAGCCTGCCCCTTGGCCTGAGTCTGGCCTGCTCACTGCTGGTGCCATCTCTGAGCATCCTTGCCAGTGCCTCCTCCACATTGCACCTGCACGGCGCCCAGCCCAGTGGGGCCTTGGAGAACACTATCTGGAATAGACTCTCAACAGACCCAAAGGGGCCCGCATGATGCAGTGGTGACTGGTCTCCTCGGCTCACGTGCTCACCCTCCCCAAGGGCTCTGCCTCCTCTCTGGGCCTTGCCACCTACTGACCCTGTGGCCAGGAGGTCCCACTCAGCCCAGCCCCTCCATCCCCAGGGAAGGCGCCCAGGGGATGCCCTGGCCGGTGGGTCTCAGCCTGCACCTGGCTGTGGTCCTCATGGGATCTGGCCCCGGGGTGGGGGACGGGTGTCCAGCAGGCTGGGGGCTGGGCACACAGGGATGAGAGCTCCCAGGACAATGGGGTGGGCTGCAGGGAGGGCACTGGGCAGCTGGGGGCACCAGGGTCCTCAGTAGGCAGCACCAGGCGCCCTGGCCCCACTGCTGGAAGCACCTCCAAGTGGGAGTTCAGCCACAAGAGAAAGGGATTGACTGGGTTCTTCTTTAGAAACTTTTTTTTTTTCTGAGACGGAGTCTCACTCTGTCTCCCAGGCTGGAGTGGCGCGATCTCGGCTCACTGCAAGCTCCGCCTCCCGGGTTCCCGCCATTCTCCTGCCTCAGCCTCCCGAGCAGCTGGGACTACAAGTGCCCGCCACCGCACCCGGCTAATTTTTTTGTATTTCACCATGTTAGCCAGGATGTTCTCGATCTCCTGACCTCGTGATCTGCCCGCCACAGCCTCCCAAAGTGCTGGGATTACAGGCAAGAGCCACCGCACCCGGCCTAGAAACTTCTAAAGGTTGAAAAGCGAGCCCTGTCTTGTCCAAGCAGGGACATGAAACCAAACCAGGTGTGAGGGCCAGGCGGGAACAGCTGGGCCCGCGGATGTGCCCAGTGCTCAGGGGGATGTGCAATGATAACCCCACAGCAGACGGAGGGGCTGGGGCAGGGCAGCTGTTAACTCTTCGCACACCCGCACTGGCAAACGCCCACAGGTGAACAGGCTCCCCCAAACAGAGAACACCCCTCAGGCTTCCCAAGGCCGGAAGCTGACCGCCCACTGGGGACAGGGCACCTGGGGGTCTGTGGCGGTTGCCTCCCCAAGGCCTGGGGCCAAGAATCCAAACTCTGACCTTCGACCTGGGAAAGCAGTCACGAAACCACCATCACCAACCCGGGCTGCGGGTGCAGAGGGGCCTCCCTGGGAGGGCTCCCCTGGCAATGTGGCCCCCAGTTCCTCGGCCCAGGCCAGGGGCAAGAGGCCTCCCTGGTGCCGGCATGTTCTCCAGGTGCTCCATGGGGCAGGACACACAGACTGTGCTCTGGGAGAGGAGCCGGGGCTGGCGTCTGCACCCGTCTATGTCTGTGCCTGGGGCTGTTACAGAAAGCACTGGCCCCTGGCTCTCATTTCTTGGGGATACTAAGGAGGTGACAGCCGTTTCCAAGCTGGCCCCAGATCTGCAGCCAAGGGTCCTGATTTTCGGACTTTCACAGGGGCTCCCGGGGCTGCAGGAAACCCTGGGCTGTGCCTCCTGCGCAGCAGGTGGGGAAGCCTGGGCCCTTCTCTGAAAGTCACACCCCCACCTCCAGGTGACAGATTCCTCCTGATTGTGTCTTGCTTGGCTCTTGCCTCACCAGCTCCCGCCACATCCTGGTGGCCCTAGAGGCCACATGGAACCCCAGAGCTGGGCAAAGCCTCCTGCCCTTGTCACCAGGATCTGCCTGGACTCTGACTCCCAGGCATGACCCCTGACGGCTCCAGTGGGCGCCCTTCTCCAGGAGCCGGGACACCAGGCCAGGCTGCAGGACGGGGTCCCCTGGGCCTCACACCCCTGCCATGAACTGCCCTCCCTGGCCTGGCAGCAGACTGGCCTCAGGCCCAGCTCTAACTTCATGCCCAGGTCAGGGCACGCCAAAGCCGTGCATGAGGAGCATGTCCACGTCATAGACTGGAAGACTGAGGACAGCAAAGGCTGAGCCCAGGCCCAAAAGAGCGGGTCTGGGTAGACAGGGTCAAGGGCTACAGGCTACCAGAGGTCCCTTGCTGGGCCTGCACTCGGCCAAGGCCTCTCTGACGCCGCTCCCTGGAGCTCTGCTCGGTGACTCACTGCTGTCTGCACACAGAAGCCTGTGAGGAGCTCCTCGGGGGACCTCTTGGCTTCTCAGAGCATCTGGCCTGGGAAGGTGCGGCGAGGGGGGCTGCCAAGGCCAGGAGCTCACTCGGGGACGCCGAGATGTGATGCAGGGCCTCGGGAAAGCAGCCCTTACCCGTCAGAGTGGCCAGTTTGGCCGACAGGCCGCTCTGGTCACTGCCAGAGGCACAGGCAAGAGGAAGCAGCCGGGCAGCACCTGTTGGCCTTGCAGAGGTGGCTGCCTGCCCACCATGCCTGTCCCTCCTCACAGCCCTCCACCTGCGCCGCCTTGTCCACCTCATCTCCCACCTCCTGTCTGTGCTTCTGAAAGCCACAGAGGCCACTCGCAACCGGCCACAGCCACTGGGCCTGGGGTCAGCAGTGGAGCCTCTGCGGCCTGGACACCGCCCGCTGTGTTTCTGTGTCTCTGTGTGAGCGCTGGGGTGTCCACAGCACGAGTCTGTGGGGGCAACACAGGCCTCAGACGTCCGGCGCTGCAGAACAGCCACACATAGACCCTGGGTGAGGCCCGGACTGCTGTGTCTCCACCCGGGTCCCCAGACACCCTGACGGGGAGGCCAAGACTGCCAGGCCAGTGCCGGGCCAGACCTCCAAAGGTCAGGAGGGAGCAGGATGTGTCTGTGCAGTGGTGGCAGCTGCTGCCTCGGGCAGAACTGGCAGGAAACGGCGCCGGGGTGGTGTGGACTCACTGGGGCCTCCAGTGTCAGGGCCGTCATGGCCAGTGACTGAGAAACAGGAGTGAGGGGCTGGCACCCATGTGAAGGTGCAGTTCCAGGCACGCAGTGGGCGCCCAGACGCCCCCCAGGCCACTGCCTGCACCGCCTCCCCATG
>NW_022306903.1:0-8813 GCF_002776525.5 Piliocolobus tephrosceles | reverse complement strand
CAGTGGCGCGATCTCAGCTTACTGCAACCTCCGCCTCCCAGGTTCAAATGATTCTCCCGCCTTGGCCTCCCGAGTAGTAGGATTATAGGCACGCACCACCACACTCAGCTAATGTTTGTATTTTTAGTAGAGATGGGGTTTCACCATGTTGGCCAGGCTGGTCTTGATCTCGTCACCTTGTGATCCACCCGCTTTGGCCTCCCAACCATCTAATTTTTATATCTTTTTGTAGAGTTGGGTTCTTGCTATGTTGCCCAGGCTGCTCTTGAACTTCTGGGCTCATGAGATCCATCTGTCTCTGCCTCCCAAAGGGCTGGGATTACAAGCATGAGCCACCCTGCTCAGACTACAAACCAATTTATCTTTTCTTTTTTTATCTCGCTCTGTCGCCCAGGCTGGAGTGCAGTGGCGTGATCTCGGCTCACTGCAAGCTCTGCCTCCTGGGTTCACACCATTCTCTTGCCTCAGCCTCCCAAGTGGCTGGGACTGCAGATGCCCGCCACCATGCCTGGCTAATTTTTTTTTTGTATTTTTAGTAGAGACAGGTTTTCATCGTGTTAGCCAGGATGGTCTCGATCTCCTGACCTCGTGATCCGCCCGCCCCAGCCTCCCAAAGTGGTGGGATTACGCGCAGGCTACATATCATTTTATTTTTTGTGACCGTGTCTCGCTCTGTCGCCCAGGTTGGAGTGCAGTGGCACGATCTCGGCTCACTGCAAGCTCCGCCTCCCGGGTTCATGCCATTCTCCTGCCTCAGCCTCCTAAGTAGCTGGGACTACAGGCGCCCGCCACCGTGCCTGGCTAATTTTTTGTATTTTTAGTAGAGACAGGGTTTCACTGTGGTCTCCATCTCCTGACCTTGTGATCCGCCCGCCTCGGCCTCCCAAAGTGCTGGGATTACAGGTGTGAGCCACCACGCCCGGCCTCTTTTTTTTTTTTAAGAGACAGGGGTATTGTTACGTTGACCAGGTTGGTCTTGAATGCTTGGCCTCAAGCAATCCTCCTGCCTCAGCCTCCCAAAGTGCTAAGATTACAGGGATGAACCACTTTGTCTGGCCCAAACGAATTTCCGAAGTTGGGCTAAAGAAAGCAAATTCACCACCCTCTGATCCCCAAACCCTCTGGTTCTCCAATATCTACCTGTGAAATGGCCTAACCCAGGCCTAGGCATACAGGAAGTGCACATTAAATGCATGCTGGATAAGTGCAGGGGTCCTGCCTGTCCTAGGGTGGGGTAGGAGGGTAAGTGGTATGGGAAGTTCTTTTCTCCTTGTGCTATAAGAGGCTTTGGAGACTGATTCTAGATGGTCAGTCAATCAACAAACACTTACTTGACTGAACCATTCTTCTAGGCCTGCCCAGTTAGTAAAAATGGTCATAAAGCTGGCAGAGCCAGGTTCAATCTGGTTCCATCAATGCTGAAGGGAGGCTGACTGTGCCTCAGTTTCCTCATCTGTAAAATGGTTTTGTGAGGCAGGATGGATCCGGTGCCAGTCCAGAGGGCAGGGCCTGGGTCCCCTCCGAGAGGCTGGGCAGACACCTGCGCTGGGCTGGGGACAGACTGTGGTTCCTGCTCCTGGAGAGAGCGGAAGCCTGGCAGGAGGGGAACAGCGAGGCCTCAGCCTTCTCGAGTAACTTGATCCTCAGGAATGTATGGGCCAGACAGCGCCCCCAGCCCGAGTCTGGCGCCCTGCCCCCGACCGCCCTCCGGGGGTCCCCCTCGGGGCACTTTCCCTGCAAGCCCCGCCCCTACCAGCCTAAGGGTCCTAAGAGCCGGCTTAGAGTCCTCACAAGCCCCACCTCCCCGCTGCGGGGTTTTGAGTGCCTGGCTCCACCTCATCCCTGCGGCTGCCTGCTTAACTCGTTTTTCTTTAGGGCTTTCCGATTTATCAAGGTGATTTTTTTTTTGGGTGTTCAAATAAAGACTAAAAATTAAACTGCAGCCTCAACTTACCCGGGCCCAAGTGATCCTCCCACCTCACCCTCCCAAGTAGCTGGGACCACAGGCATGTACCACCATGCCCAGCTAACTTTTTTATTTTTGTAGAGAAGAGGTCTCGCTAGATTGCTCAGGCTGGTCTCAAACTCCTGGGCTCAAGCGACCCTCCCGCCTCGGCCTTCCAATGTGCTGGGATTACTGGCGTGAGCCACTGTGCCCGGCCTGCAGGTTGCTATAAACAAGAAATCTCTTTGCGCTGTGGAAGGACTACAGCCGCAGCGATTCAAACCCCGGTGGCAGCGGAGCGTCAAGTTCCGTTTCTGTTTGGAGCGCAGGGTTCTCTCTGGCCTGGCCTGTACGACTCTGGACACGTCGCATGCCCCCTCCAGACACTGTCCTGAGAAGTGGGATAACGTCCCTTGCCATTCGTGGAGCTGCTGCTGGGATAAAGGTGAAAATGCAGAGTCCCGGACCAAGCCCTATTGTTGCCCCAACCTCATCTGCAACTTTCACTGCCTTGGGGACAAATCCCTCCGGGGCAGAGGTGGACGCCTCGGCACTCCCCTTCTCTTCCTTTGGCACTCACCGGCTTCCCAATCCAGTCCCACCTGCCTCCCCACCTTCTAGAAATGTGTCCAACTGGTTCCTGCCTACCGGAACACTCTGATCCCCCAGTATTTGGCAATTAGGTCCAGCTTGTCTGTCATTTGGTGTTACATCCTGGGCCACCCCTCCCAGATTACCCGACTCTAAAATATCAGCCCCCTCCATTACCATCTATGGCGGGCACACCATTGATTCTCCTGAAAACTGCACTGGTCTGGCTCTCCCTTGGTGTGGGGGCCTACAAAGGTGCAGATGTTGGTCTCATTCATGTGTGCCCTTTCCCCTGGCTTACGGTAGGTGCTCAATCAGTGTATGTGGAGTGAATGAATGAAAGTTCTCTCTAGTTAATTGCGTGGGACTAGCTGATAGAGTTAGAGACACTCTATGCCCATATGTCCAAAGTGGCTTCAGATCTGCCCCTGAGGAACTCCCATTCTGGGAGGACAGAGCTGGACCAACAGGTGCTGTAGGTTCAGGGCTGGGACCAACGGAAGGACAGGAATGGGGTGTCTGGGAGAGCTCTCTGGCTGGGAGAAGTCAAAGGAGAGGGTGGGAAAGGGAATTGAGGCGGAGCAACAGGAAATGTAAAGAAAAAGAAAAAGGGAGGCTGGGCGCAGTGGCTCACACCTGTAATCCCAGCACTTCAGGAGGCTGAGGCAGGCCGATCATGAGGTCAGGCATTCAAGACCAGCCTGACCAACATCGTGAAACCCTGTCTCTACCAAAAAATACAGAAAAAGTAGACGGGCGTGTTGGCGTCTGCCTGTAATCCCAGCTACTTAGGGAGGCTGAAGCAGGAAAATTGCTTGAACCTGGGAGGGGGAGGTTGCAGTGAGCCAAGATCAAACCACTGCACTCCAGCCTGGGCGACACAGTGAGACTCCATCTCAAAACAAAACAAAAAAAAAGGAGCCCTTGGGGGTGGCAAAGGCAGCTTCCCACACTTAGGGGCCAGGAGAGGCCTTCCCCATCCTGCCCTGCAGACCTCTCCATCCCCTTCTGTGGAGGAGACAGAACAAGACACAGATAGGGGACAGACAGGTCTTAGCCAGATGGAGAGGATCGATGGCAGTCCTAGGGGACATGGTCAGGAAGGGTTTCTTGGAGAAGGGGACACTGGTGGTGGGTTTTGAATCATGAATAGGAGTTCACCAAGAGTGTAAGGGTATTCCAAGATGAGAGAACTCAAAACCAAAGAACTGAAGTTACGTTTGGCCAAATAATACAATCATAGAAAGCATTTATTGACCCCTTACTGTTTTTTTCTTTCCTTCTTTTTTTTTTTTTTTGAGATGGAGTCTCACTCTATTGCCCAGGCTGGAGTGCAGTGGCACGATCTCGGCTCATTGCAACCTCCTACTCCTGGGTTCAAGTGATTCTCCTGCCTCAGCCTCCCGAGTAGCTGGGACTACAGGCCCGCGCCACCATGCCTAGCTAATTTTTGTATTTTCAGTAGAGACAGGGTTTCACTATGTTGGCCAGGCTGGTCTCGAACTCCTGACCTCGTGATCCACCCGCCTCAGCCTCCCAAAGTGCTGAGATTACAGGCGTGAGCCACTGCACCCGGCCTGACCCCTTACTATTTCTTCAAATCCAATAAAAATCGCAATACTCCACAAAGTAGGTAGGCTTATTTGCTCAATTTTCATGAAGGAAAAACAGGCTCCGAGAGGTAACAGGCCTCTGCATCTCACCTGCCTTCCTCCAGGAAAGTGCTCCACTCAGCTCAGGCTGTCTCAGCCTACAATTAACCAGACCATCCCCCCAGCTGCCAAGGCTGAGGCCCAAGGTCAGGGCAGGGCCTCTGTAGGCTGCCCACTCACCCTCCTGCCTCAGGGAGAGGCATGACCCCATCTTCTCCACTCTGGCCCCACTGCACGGGGCCCAGAGAGGGGTTCCCAGGGCAGGGCTGGCTACAGATCTGGGGGCTGGATCTTGTCCCACTAGGAATCTCTTTGTCCAGGGTAGAACCTGGGCTAGAGAGCACAGAGACCCATGGATCTGAGTATGTATCTATGTGTGTGTACCTGCATCTGTCCATACAACACAAATATGGACACACACAGGTGCACACACACACATACACTCCAATAGGCAGACAGACACCTTCCTAACCTATCTAGAGACAAAACAAACCCACAGCCCCAGATCCCAGGCCTGCCAGGCCAGGTCTTTATTATTATTATTATTATTTAGGCAGAGTTTCGCTCTTGTTGCCCAGGCTGGAGTGCAATGGCGCAGTCTCGGCTCATCACAACCTCCAACTCCTGGGTTCAAGCGATTCTCCTGCCTCAGCCTCCCAAGTAGCTGGGATTACAGGCATGCGCCACCATGTCTGGCTAATTTTGTATTTTTAGTAAAGATGGGGGTTTTCCATGTTAGTCAGGCTGGTCTTGAACTCCTTACCTCAGGTGATCCGCCCACCTTGGCCTCCCCAAGTGCTGGGATTACAGGCGTGAGCCACCGAGCCCGGCCTATTATTATTATTATTATTATTGAGATGGATTCTCACTCTGTTGCCCAGGCTGGAGTGCAGTAGCATAATCTTGGCTTACTGCGGCTCCATCTCCTGGGTTCAAGCAATTCCCTTGCCTCAGCCTCCCCAGCAGTAGGGACTACAGGTGTGCGCCGCCATGCCCAGCTAATTTTTGTATTTTTAGTAGAGATGGGGTTTCACCATGTTGGATAGGATGGTCTTGATCTCCTGACCTCATGATCCACCACCTTGGCCTCTCAAAGTGCTGGGATTACAGGAGTGAGCCACCACACCCGGCCAGGTCTTTATTATTATTATTATTATTATTTTGAGACAGAGTCTTGCTCTGTTGCCCAGGCTGGAGTGCAGTGGCATGATTTCAGCTCACTGCAACCTCCATCTCCTGGGTTCAAGTGATTCTCCTGACTTTCTCCAGAGCAGCTGGGATCACAGGTGTGCTCCCCGTGCCTGGCTAATTTTTGTATTTTTAGTATTGGCCAGGCTAGTCTTGAACTCCTGACCTCAGACGATTTGCCCGCCTCAGCCTCCCAAAGTGCTGATTACAGGTGTGAGCCACCTCGCCCAACCTATTATTTTTTTTTGAGATGGAGTCTCACTCCGTTGCCCAGGCTGGAGTGCAATGGCGCAATCTCAGCTCACTGCAACCTCTGCCTCCCAGGTTCAAGCGATTCTCCTGCCTTAGCCTCCCGAGTAGCTGGGATTACAGGCACCTACCACCACGTGCGGCTAATTTTTTTTTTTTCTTTCTTTTTTTTGAGATGGAGTCTCGCTCTGTTGCCCAGGCTGGAGTGCAGTGGCACGATCTCAGATCACTGCAAGCTCCGCCTCCCGGGTTCACGCCATTCTCCTGCCTCAGCCTCCCGAGTAGCTGGGACTACAGGTGCCCACCACCACACCCGGCTAATTTTTTTTTTTGTATTTTTCAGTAGAGACAGGGTTTCACCGTGTTAGCCAGGATGGTCTCGATCTCCTGACCTCGTGATCCGCCTGCCTCAGCCTCCCAAAGTGCTGGGATTACAGGCATGAGCCACCATACCTGGCCTAATTCATTTTCAATAGAGACGGGGTTTCACCATGTTGGTCAGGCTGGTCTCAAACTCCTGACCTCAAATGCCTGCTTCAGCCTTCCAAAGTGCTGGGATTACAGGCAAGAGCCACAGCGCGACCAACAGGCCACCTCTCTTGGCGATGAGGACAGCCTCCCCTATGGCCCTCATGCCCCAGGGCCCAGTTGGAGGCAGAGCCAGATGAGTAATGAGGGTAGAAAAGGAGTAACGCATGCCCACTGGCCAGGCAAAGTGAGGCTAGAGACCACCCACACAAGCAACCTTTTGTTGCATTCGCCTTATTTTTTATTTTTATTTTTTGAGACTGGAGCCTCACTCTGTCTCCCAGGCTGGAGTGCAGTGGCACAATCTCAGCTCACTGCAACCTCTGCCTCCTGGGTTCAAGCGATTCTCATGTCTCAGCCTCCTGAGTAGCTGGGATTACAGGTGTGCACCACCACACCCGGTTAATTTTTGTATTTTTGGTACAGACAGGGTTTCACCATTTCGGCCAGGCTGGTCTTGAACTCCTGACCTCAAGTGAGCTGCCTGCCTCGGCCTCCCAAAGTGCTGGGATTACACGCATGAGCCACCACACCCAGCCTGGCATTCACCTTTAATACCGAGTATCCATTCTATATTAGGCTGTGTCAGCAGGCTCAGCATAGGCAATGTCCCTGACCTTAAGGGTCTATGGTCCACTCCATCATTTTGGTAGATTCAGAGTCTACAATAAAATAATAAAGTCTAGGGGTGGGGCACTTCCTAAAGTCTTTGCACTGGGGGAAGGGAGTACCACGCAGAGGGCATAGCACGTGCAAAGGCCCAGAGGTAGGATTAGTCCTGCAACTGGGAGGCCAAGGATCAGAGAGAGTGAGAGGAAGGTCAGGGAAAGGAGGGTGTGAGCTCCATCCAGACAGAGGTGGGGAGCTGGAGGGGTGCATGCAGAGGCTGTAGGTCAGATCCAGAAGTCCTAAGGATCCCTTGTGAGTATTGGTGGGGTGGGTCCATCTCTCCTCCCTCACACCCCCTTCCCAGCCAGTCTTCATAGTGGCCCATTAAGTCCTAACAGCCATGATAGTGGTAACAAGCAGGTAATAATTATAGCCGGCATTCCAGCCCCTGGAGTTGGGCACCCTCGCCCAGGACATCACAGCCCTGGCAGACCTGGGATTAAAACGTAGGCGGCAGAAAGAAGGGGCTACGCAGGGGCCTGGACTCCCAGGTTCTAGGGTTCTAAAGGTGGATGACAGCTCAGGCCTAGTCACAGCCCTGGCCCTGCTGTGACTCCTAGCTAACTCTCGGGGGATGGTCACTCCACCTCTCTGAGCCCAGTTTCCCATCTGTAAAGGCAGTAAGTCGGACTCCTGATTCTACAACGCACTCAGTGAAAATGATCAGGATCCAAGCGCTTCCAGCAACTTCTGGCGACCCTCCTCTCCCCTCCCCGTCTCTCCCTGAGCAATCACACGCGGGGTGGAGGGAGGGAGGGAAGGAGGGAGGGTGGGGAACGCAGACCTGCCCCACACCCCCGGCGAGCCCCCGGACACAGCCCCACCAGGCCTCCAGCCCCGAGTCCGCACAAAGCCTCTCCAGAAGGCGCGCTAGGGGAGGCGCTGGCTGCACAGCAGAGCAGGAGGCGCCAAGGAGTTATTTATCCATGCGGGACCCCATCCCCCTCCAGTCCCCAAAGGCCGGCACCGCCCCCGCCCCCGCCCGGCCGGGGCCCCACGCGCGGACACGGGGCGGGGCTTCGGGGCGGGCAGGCGCCTGGTGGCCCGGGCCCATCACGCCACCCGGGACGTGCCTTGGCGGAGGCGGCGCCGAGGAGATCGGTCGTACACAGCGGTCCCGAGGCGGGGTGACCCGGCCCGGGCGCGCGGCCCGCCCCCATGACGTCAACCCACAAGGCAGCGCGCTGTTGTGCCGTTTACCGCGCGTCGCCGCGGCAACGGCTGCCGGGCGGGCGTCGGTGGCTTGGCCCCGCCCCTCCATGCAAATGAGCGACGTCACCCGCACCCAATGGCGAACGGGGGCGGTGAGCTCATCGCGCCGAGCCGAGGCTATAAGAGGGCGCACGAGCTGCGCGGCGCAGGAGCCGCCGCCAGCGGAGGGCCGGGCGCAGCGGCCGCGGCCGGGGCGGGCGCAGGGCCGAGCTGACGGGGGGGCGCGGGCCCCCCGGGAGGCCGCGGCCACTCCCCCCCGGGCCGGCGCGGCGGGGGAGGCGGAGGATGGAAACACCCTTCTACGGCGATGAGGCGCTGAGCGGCCTGGGCGGCGGCGCCAGTGGCAGCGGCGGCAGCTTCGCGTCCCCGGGCCGCCTGTTCTCCGGGGCGCCCCCGACGGCCGCGGCCGGCAGCATGATGAAGAAGGACGCGCTGACGCTGAGCCTGAGTGAGCAGGTGGCGGCGGCGCTGAAGCCTGCGGCCGCACCACCTCCAACCCCCCTGCGCGCCGACGGCGCCCCCAGCGCGGCACCCCCCGACGGCCTGCTCGCCTCTCCCGACCTGGGGCTGCTGAAGCTGGCCTCCCCCGAGCTCGAGCGCCTCATCATCCAGTCCAACGGGCTGGTCACCACCACGCCGACGAGCACACAGTTCATCTACCCGAAGGTGGCGGCCAGCGAGGAGCAGGAGTTCGCCGAGGGCTTCGTCAAGGCCCTGGAGGATTTACACAAGCAGAACCAGCTTGGTGCGGGCGCGGCCGCCGCTGCCGCCGCCGCCGC
>NW_022306902.1:0-8392 GCF_002776525.5 Piliocolobus tephrosceles | reverse complement strand
GACCAACCAGATAATCCACACCCTTTCATAGGTCTTGCCCATTGATTGGCCCCAATAAACTGATTTGTAACAAAAGTTCATGTGGAAGAAAGATTTTTTTTTTCCTAAATAAAAATGCCACTAATATAATACTGCAGTGAAATGGAAGGGCTGATTTCAACCTATGAACAAAAGTAAAGTCAGTTACGCAGGAAAGAAAGGCCGTTCTTTCCATATCATTCAATGCTGAGCAAGTGTAATACACCCTTGGTAAGAAGAATTAACTGTGAACAATTGAAAACCCTGAAATGGATTAAGAAGTGAGTTTAAAAGTGCAACTCAAAACTGCTATGTGCTGGGGGCATTGAACTTTATCTTCTGCTTATTAGAATCTGATGTTTTTGTAAATGAGAGTGAAATATTTCAGAATATTAAGCATTTGTAAATCTGATAAGTAAAAGATGAAATAGACATTAGCCAATTGGAGCATTAACAATAATTTACTCCTTCTAGGTACTTAATAGAATTATAAGACTTGGTTTGTGCCTTCAAATAAATTACAGTTTAGCTCGGAAAACCAAATAAATATTCAGGGAACACAACCAAGTAAAACATTCACAAATACAAACTAATCACGGCGGAGGGAACCCGGCGTATGGGGACAGTTTCCTGGGGTGGGGTTATCTAGGAAGGTTATCTGTGCAAAGATAATGACAACAAGGAGGCACTGGCAAGGCCCTTGAAAAGAAGGGACAGGTCCTGAATGCACCTAAATCCTATGTGCATGGTAGAAGCAGCTGAGCCAGAGCACCAAGGCTGAAACCGAAGTTGTTTACAGACACGGGGAGTGGACAACCAGTAAAAGGGACACTCAGGATGCTAACCTAAGGGAAATATTTAATATAAAAAGCAACAGGAAACCAGAAAGGTTCTTGAGGAGGAAGACCTGTGATGGAGAGGAGGGTCCTGGCAGCCACAGGCAGGAGGTCTACCTCTTAGGGGCCTGTGAGGAGCTGCTGCCCCCAGGACAGGCCAGTTGTAAGAGTGAGCATCTCCAGGGACCATGCTGTACCTTTTAACCAGTGTCTTATGCATATGATGTCCTTTTTAAGGCAAGCCCAGGGCTGGCAGAAAGCAAGGGTGAGGCAAGTCCCTGATGGACAGTAGCTTGGTGCAACAGAAGTACAGGCCCCATCACTCACAGCTGTGTGATTTGGGGTAGATTATTTAACTTCTCAGCATCTGTCTCCTCCTCAACCATAAATATGGGATGAGAAAATTCTACCTACTTATGAGAATGGAGTGTGAGGTGGAAATTGCTGGGGCGGGGTCTCTGTCATCACAGGCCAGAAGGAAAAGAAGCAAGCATTTGAATAGGTGGTCCTCAGAGGAACCTGAAGGACAGTCCTCTGCCTGTGGTGTCAGGAATCCGCATGGTTAGGTCAGGTGGGTGAGGGGCGGGATGCCTGAAAATCCCTCTCTTCCAAACAACGAACACAGAGCACTGGCAGCAAATGACTCAGAGAGGCCAAGGTTGGCTCTGGGTTAGGGAAGATGAGAGCTCCCATCTTCAGCTTCACAAGGGTTACTGTGAGGCCCAGAAGAGGCCTGAAGCAAAAGGTCAGACACCCCCTCCGAAGGAGTCATGGCAGTGGGGTGACTCACGGAGAGTCAGAAGGACTCATGGCAGCGTGCGGCCTCAGGGAGAGGCAGCAACTTCTGAGGAGGGAGAGAGCTCAGAGCCAAGAGTGAGAAGCTTTCCTGGTAGAGGTCCTTTGGTCTATCACTTAACCTGGCTTCATTCTTGAAATGCGAATAATTTTTCATATTTTCGTAGCTTGAATTATTCAACAGAGAACCTTAGAAAAATTCTACCTTGCCATAAGGCTTCTCTGCATTTATCTTCAAGCCTGAATTTTGTTTCTAGCCTGTCAACCCCCAATGGTAGAAACCACTTATCATCCATCTGTGCCCCTGCAGTACTCAGCATGGTGTACCTGGCACACAGAGAGGATTCCTCTGCCTGGAATGCACTTCCCTTCCATAGCCACACAGGCCTTTCCCTCCCAGTCAAGGACCTGCTTGAATGTCAGGTTTTCCACAGGCCAACTCAATCCCCATGTACCTCCATTTAAAACTGCAACTCCCCAACCCTTATCCTGCCCTTTCCCTCCTCCAGTTTGGATCACCTTTTACATACTATGTACTTTATTCATTTACTATATTTACTGTATTTCTTGCTAGTTCTCCTTCATTAGGACAGGACTTAAGTCGGTTTGGCTTTACTGATGTTTCCAGCGCTAGCATAGTGCCTTGTACAAAGGGCAAAGTTAAACACGCATTGAATGAATGATAATCCCAGTATAGGTTTCAAGGGTAGCAGATCACTCCTTCATTATTACTTTCTGCTCCTAGAGAAATGCACATTATATTAAGTATACAAAAGGAAAATAACTATCATTTCAGAGTCTATACCTCTGAGCCCCAAGTGTTGATAGCAACAAATTTTATTTATTTATTTATTTATTTATTTATTTATGTATTTTTTGAGACGGAGTCTCGCTCTGTCGCCCAGGCTGGAGTGCAGTGGCCGGATCTCAGCTCACTGCAAGCTCCGCCTCCCGGGTTTATGCCATTCTCCTGCCTCAGCCTCCGGAGTAGCTGGGACTACAGGCGCCCGCCACCTCGCCCGGCTAGTTTTTTGTATTTTTTAGTAGAGACGGGGTCTCACCGTGTTAGCCAGGATGGTCTCGATCTCCTGACCTCGTGATCCGCCCGTCTCGGCCTCCCAAAGTGCTGGGATTACAGGCTTGAGCCACCGCGCCCGGCCTGATAGCAACAAATTTTAAAGAAAATAATCCAGAATGAATGGCATGTATGCTTTGTGCCAAAGGTTGGCTTATCTCTTTTAATCAATTGATTAGCTATTGACTGGATAATACAGACTTCTCTAGCAGAGGAAAGATAAGATTCATTAGCTGCCATTAACCTCAACTAGTGAGATAACAAGTACTATTGGCCAGTGCAGTGGTTCATGCCTGTAATCTCAACACTTTGGGAGGCCGAGGCGGGTGGATCACGAGGTCAGGAGTTCGAGAACAGTCTGACCAACATGGTGAAACCCTGTCTCTACTAAAAATACAAAACTTAGCCAGGCGTGGTGGCCCATGCCTGTAATCCCAGCTACTCAGGAGGCTGAGGCAGAAGAATCGCTTGAACCTGGGAGGCGGAGGTTGCAGTGAGCCAAGATGGCACCACTGCACTCCAGCCTGGGCAAGAAGAGCAAAACTCCATCTCAAAACAGTAACAACAACAACAACAAAAACCAAGTACTATTAACATCTCCTACAACTCTTGGTTTCCCCAAACCAAGGGAAAAGATCGACTACCATTAAAAGCAATTAGGGACAGTGAAGGGAGAGGAATGGGGCCTCTTTGCATGCATTTCTGATTTCTCTTGTTCAAATGTCTGTAACTTTTTTTTTTTTTTGCAGTGAAATGTTTAAGCTGAATACCAAAGGAAGGATGTTTCAAATAAATCATGCCACAACTAGGCAGACTATACTTAAACTCTCCATTAGATTTTACCCTGAAGCAAATTCTTAGTCTACTTCTTTGTAACCATCCTCATGGTGCTCCAAGCAGGACAGAAGACAACAAGAGGGGGAATTCATGATACAGATTGAATATGAAACGAGAAACTCAACCCTTAATAATTTAAAACACTATAGGCAAAAGCAGACTTTATGATATTAAAGAATATTTAATTCCAATTTATGAAAAATACACTGAATCATCAGATTTTACATTGGGAGCAGCTCTTAAAGATTACCTCATTCCTCCAAACCCCCTCATTCTCTGTCTCATTTTGCAGATGAGAAACCTGGGGTGAGAGGTAAAGTGATCTGTCTGAGGCTCTCATGTCCAGTGAGGGAGCTAAAACTACAGTTCAGGCCTCATTGCTATTTTCACTATGCTTTGCTGTCTACTGTTTTTATTTGTGTAATTTTAAACTAGATTTGGGGTCCACTCTTGCCCTTGCCCCTCCAAGCCCCATATCAGCAATGGTTGATCTCTTAATTTGAGTTAAGGAGATTTATTACCTAGAAATAATGACCTCTGTGCTCTTAGGAGAAAAGGTTAAATAAATTAAGAAGATACTGAGGTGGGCAGATCACCTATGGTCAGGAGTTCAAGACCAGCCTGGTAAAACCGCATCTCTACTAAAAATACAAAAATTAGCTGGGCGTGGTGGTGCGTGCCTGTAATCCCAGCTACTTGTGGGGCTGAGGTAGGAGAATCACTTGAGTCCGGGAGGCAGAGGTTGCAGTGAGCCGAGATCATGCCATTGTACTCCAGCCCAGGCAACAAGAGCAAAACTTGGTGTCAAAAGAAAAAAAAAAAAAAAGATAAAAGTTGCACCGACCATGCCACAGTATTCTTAACACCTTAAAGGAAGGGTTCTGGCCAGGGGTGATGGCTCACACCTGTAATTCCAGCACTTTGGGAGGCCAAGGCAGGCGGATCACGAGGTCAGGAGATCGAGACCATCCTGGCTAATACAGTGAAACCCTGTCTCTACCAAAAAAATACAAAAAAAATTAGCCGGGCATGGTGGTGGGTGCCTGTAGTCCCAGCTACTCGGGAGGCTGAGGCAGGAGAATGGCGTGAACCCGGGAGGCGGAGCTTGCAGTAAACCGAGACTGCGCCACTGCACTCCAGCCTGGGTGACAGAGCGAGACGCCGTCTCAAAAAAAAAAAAAAAAGGAAGGGTTCTGTGCAGGCTCTCTCATTAGAAACTTAACTAAGGTGACCACACATTAATCAGCAAATCCAAACTCCCCACTTTTGTATCCACAGATTTTCCCTACCTGTCTGAGCTTTTAGCTTGATATACCCTAAATTGACCCCTGTGTTCTAAATTAGGTCAATATTCTCCTTTCTAACTTAATTTCTACCTCTGTGATTTTTATCCATAGCATTTCTGTTTATTAAAATGCTTTTCCCAGTGTTCTGCCAATTTGCAATTATCTCATGTTCACAATGTTTCAAAATTTGCCTTCTCACCATACTCTGCCCTCATTTAACTCTACAGAGCCTACTTTGCTCCTTTAGGCCCCAACTTTCCAGAACATGAATTCACTATGTCCAATAATAATGCCTTACTTATCTGGAGGCCAATCTGCTAAACAATTTCAACTATCCAGAGCACAGCCAAGAACCAGAAATAAGAAAAATCCTCTCACTCCTAGGACTGAAAAAACAATGTGAGGTTCAAGTAACTTTAAAACTCATAGGCAAGGACAACTTACCCACTAGGCACAGTGCCCAGGGCCTATGAAACTTTGAGGAACCCATGAAAGTATTATTCTAATTTCTTTTAAAATCAGGCCAGGCCTGTAATCCCAGCACTTTGGGAGGCCGAGGAGGGCGGATCACTTGAGGCCAGGAGTTTGAGACCAGTCTGGCCAATATGGTGAAACTTCATCTCTACTAAAAATACAAAAAATTATCTGGGTGTGGTGGTGCGTGCCTGTAGTCCCAGCTATTTGGGAGGCTGAGGCACAAGAATTGCTTGAACCCGGGAGGCAGGGGTTGCAGTGAGCTGAGATCACACCACTGCACTCCAGGAAAAAAAAAAATCAGAAAAAAGAACTTTTTGGTGGAAGACAATATTAGTAAGAGTAATATATTCAGCTTTGTACCAAGAGATGGAAAATGTCATTTTTTTTTTTTCAGTAGAGGAAGGCACCCACAGGAGTCAAAATGGGGCCTTGCTCTTTGGAAAGCCTCTCCAGCTCTCACTGCAGCCCAGTTTTATGTTTTTGTGTTTTTTCGAGACAAAGTCTTACTCTGTTTGCCAGGCTGGAGTGCAGTGGCACGATCTCCACTCACTGCAGCCTCAACCTCCTGGACTCAGGTGATTCTCTCACTTCAGTCTCCCAAGCAGTTGGGGATTACAGGTGTGCACCATCACGCTTAGCTAATTTTTTTTTTTTTTTTTTTGAGACAGAGCCTCGCTCTATCGCCTAGGCTTAAGTGTAGTGGCGCGATCTCGGCTCACTGCAACCTCCAACTCCAGGTTCAAGAGATTCTCCTGCCTCAGCCTCCTGAGTAGCTGGGACTACAGATGCCCGTCACCATGCCTGGCTAATTTTTGTATTTTTAGTAGAGGCGGGGTTTCACCATATTGGCCAACTGGTCTCGAACTCCTGACCTTGAATGATCTACCCATCTTGGCCCCCCCAAAGTGCTGGGATTACAGGCGTGAGCCACCATGCCCAGTCTTTTTTGTATTTTTAGTAGAGACGGGCTTTCGCCATATTGCCCAGGCTGGTCTAGAAGTCCTGGACTCAAGCAATCCTCCTGCCTTGGCCTCCCGAAGTGCTGGGATCATAGGCATGAGCCACTGTGCCCGACCACAGCCTAGTTCTCTTAGTGTATGAACAGCTCATGAATCCTGGTGGTTGCCTGCCTTAATTTATAGCAGATGAAAGCAGCAAACTGGAAAAAGGAGTCATCAGAGGCAGGCCAGCTGACACAATTCACTTGGATCCTGCAAGTAACAGCTGATAGCAAAACCACTAAAAAAAGAAAAGGTACACAAAACTCAACAAACAGGGCACACTATAGCTACCTACCAGGCACCAGGACAGAGTCCTGTATATTCCAACAGTTCCTGCTGAGTCCCACTCATGAAAACACTGACCCACCAATTATGGTTTGTTATGATGGTCCTTATTCATTAACATAGCGTTTATTATACTTTGCTTCAGACACTAAGAATGTACATAGCAATTTTTTTCCTCTTAAAAAAGGCTAAAGTATAACAATCGATATTTAAAGAGGTTAAGCTTCAGTCATTTAGAAAAAATGAAGCCTATAATTTCTTATGAATTCCTATTCTTCCCTCCAGTGAAACTACGCCATATGAAGCCTAAGATAAGTACACAGAACATATCCTCAAATTCTCAAGTATCATTTTGTACGTTAATTAAAAAAATTTAGGCTGGGTGTGGTGGCTCACACCTGTAATTCCAGCACTCTGGGAAGCTGAGGTGGGTGGACTGCTTGAGCCTAGGAGTTTGAGACCAGCCTGGGCAACATGGCAAAACCCTGTCTCTACAAAAAATACAAAGATTAGCCGGGGTGGTGGTGCACCTGTTGTCCCAGCTACACCAGGGGCTGAGGCGGGAGGATCAATTGAGCCCAGGAGGCAAAGGCTGTAGTGATTGAGACTGCGTCACTGCACTCCACCCTGGGCAACAAAGCAAGACCCTGTCTCTAATAATAATAATAATAATAATATGCTAATTTTGGCATAGGTAAATCCTTCACCTTCTCTCTCCATTGCTGCAGCACTCGAATTCCTTAGCATGGCACAATGGCCCTGACTAAATCTCCCTTTTACTCATCTTTCAAGACCAGGATCAAGAACTACTATTTGTGAATGATTTGCACATCTTCTCAGATAAAATGGACCACACTTTCCTTTATGTTCCACTGGAACCACGTAACATATAAAACCTAACTACATGCATCATGTTTTCACATCTTTCTCCCACACTGGATTGTGACAGGGACACCAGTTAGCTTCTGCATGGGTCAGAAACACACACACACACACACACACATCCCTAGGTGAATAAATTAGAAAAAAGCAATCATCTGGGTGAGTGTGGCCACCCTTGCTTCCTTCCCCAAGCCCCAGCACCTTGTATGAGCTAAAGGCACCCCCTTCCTCTTGTTCAGGACTAGGTTTGCTAGAGAAAGCCCTCAGTGTAAGTCTGACCAAAATATGGGATATGCTGATGCTAAAAAATTATGTGATTTTTTTCTGAAATTTAAATTTAACTGAGTATCCTATATTCCTATCTGCTAAATCTGGTAACCTTACTCAGGGCAGATTCAGTCCCAAACGAGGGTGGACTCCTTGGGGGCAGCATGTGGGTGGATGTTAACCTTCATTTGCTACTTGACCTGTGCCCACCTTGTGCATAAACTTCACAATTGAACAGTGTTCTTGGACTATGAGCTGTCTAAGGGCAGGTACAATGTCTTATTCATCTTTTTATCTCTATACTGAGAAGGATTTCTTAAATGTACATCCTAATAAAAGCAGATGTTCCTTAAAGAAATGTTTTAAACTTTTATGTCAAAAGAAATATTTTTGGTGAAAAAGAAACTTCCGATCTCCTTTCAATGAAGCTTAAGACAATGTCACCATTTATCTTGGTCAACTTTAGTCACATTGGCATTCAACCATCGTAAGTTTAGATGGGGAGCATGGCACTGAGCCTAGTGCCAGGTGGGCTTCCCAGGGCAACTGTGAGAGTTAGGAGGCACTTGCACACTTTTACTCCAAAACCCACAGCATATTTCATATAGTCAATTAAATCTTAAGTCATAAAAA
>NW_022306900.1:11146-30473 GCF_002776525.5 Piliocolobus tephrosceles | reverse complement strand
ATGTTCATCAGGGAGATTGGTCTAAAATTCTCTTTTTTTGTTGTGTCTCTGCCAGGCTTTGGTATCAGGATGATGTTGGCCTCATAAAATGAGTTAGGGAGGATTCCCTCTTTTTCTATTGATTGGAATAGTTTCAGAAGGAATGGTACCAGCTCCTCCTTGTACCTCTGGTAGAATTCAGCTGTGAATCCATCTGGTCCTGGGCTTTTTTTGGTGGGTAGGCTATTAAAAATTGTTGCCTCAATTTCAGAGCCTGCTATTGGTCTATTCAGGGATTCAACTTCTTCCTGGTTTAGTCTTGGGAGAGTGTACGTGTCCAGGAAATTATCCATTTCTTCTAGATTTTCTAGTTGATTTGCGTAGACGTGTTTATAGTATTCTCTGATGGTAGTTTGTATTTCTGTGGGGTCGGTGGTGATATCCCCTTTATCATTTTTTATTGCATCTATTTGATTCCTCTCTCTTTTCTTCTTTATTAGCCTTGCTAGCGGTCTGTCAATTTTGTTGATCTTTTCAAAAAACCAACTCCTGGATTCATTGATTTTTTGGAGGGTTTTTTGTGTCTCTATCTCCTTCAGTTCTGCTCTGATCTTAGTTATTTCTTGCCTTCTGCTAGCTTTTGAATGTGTTTGCTCTTGCCTCTCTAGTTTGTTTAATTGTGATGTTAGAGTGTCAATTTTAGATCTTTCCTGCTTTCTCTTGTGGGCACTTAGTGCTATAAATTTCCCTCTACACACTGCCTTAAATGTGTCCCAGAGATTCTGGTATGTTGTATCTTTGTTCTCATCGGTTTCAAAGAACATCTTTATTTCTGCTTTCATTTCGTTATGTACCCAGTAGTCATTCAGGAGCAGGATGTTCAGTTTCCATGTAGTTGAGCGGTTTTGATTGAGTTTCTTTGTCCTGAGTTCTAGTTTGATTGCACTGTGGTCTGAGAGACAGTTTGTTATAATTTCTGTTCTTTTACATTTGCTGAGGAGTACTTTACTTCCAATTATGTGGTCAATTTTGGAATAAGTGTGATGTGGTGCTGAGAAGAATGTATAATCTGTTGACTTGGGGTGGAGAGTTCTGTAGATGTCTATTAGGTCCGCTTGGTGCAGAGATGAGTTCAATTCCTGGATATCCTTGTTAACTTTCTGTCTCGTTGATCTGTCTAATGTTGACAGTGGAGTGTTGAAGTCTCCCATTATTATTGTATGGGAGTCTAAGTCTCTTTGTAAGTCTCTAAGGACTTGCTTTATGAATCTGGGTGCTCCTGTATTGGGTGCATATATATTTAGGATAGTTAGCTCTTCCTGTTGAATTGATCCCTTTACCATTATGTAATGGCCTTCTTTGTCTCTTTTGATCTTTGATGGTTTAAAGTCTGTTTTATCAGAGACTAGGATTGCAACCCCTGCTTTTTTTTTGTTCTCCATTTGCTTGGTAGATCTTCCTCCATCCCTTTATTTTGAGCCTATGTATGTCTCTGCATGTGAGATGGGTCTCCTGAAGACAGCAGACTGATGGGTCTTGACTCTTTATCCAGTTTGCCAGTCTGTGTCTTTTCATTGGAGCATTTAGTCCATTTACATTTAAGGTTAATATTGTTATGTGTGAACTTGATCCTGCCATTATGATATTAACTGGTTATTTTGCTCATTAGTTGATGCAGTTTCTTCCTAGCCTCGATGGTCTTTACATTTTGGCATGTTTTTGCAATGGCTGATACATGTTGTTCCTTCCCATGTTTAGGGCTTCCTTCAGGGTCTCTTGTAAGGCAGGCCTGGTGGTGACAAAATCTCTAAGCATTTGCTTATCTGTAAAGAATTTTATTTCTCCTTCACTTATGAAACTTAGTTTGGCTGGATATGAAATTCTGGGTTTAAAATTCTTTTCTTTAAGAACTTGAATATTGGCCCCCACTCTTTTCTGGCTTGTAGAGTTTCTGCCGAGAGATCTGCTGTCAGTCTGATGGGCTTCCCTTTGTGGGTAACCCGACCTTTCTCTCTGGCTGCCCTTAAGATTTTTTCCTTCATTTCAACTTTGGTGAATCTGGCAATTATGTGTCTTGGAGTTGCTCTTCTGGAGGAGTATCTTTGTGGTGTTCTCTGTATTTCCTGAGTTTGAATGTTGGCCTGCCCTGCTAGGTTGGGGAAGTTCTCCTGGATGATATCCTGTAGAGTGTTTTCCAATTTGGTTCCATTTTCCCCCTCACTTTCAGGCACCCCAATCAGACGTAGATTTGGTCTTTTTACCTAATCCCATACTTCTTGCAGGCTTTGTTCATTTCTTTTTCTTCTTTTTTCTTTTGGTTTCTCTTCTCGCTTCATTTCATTCATTTGATCCTCCATCACTGATACTCTTTCTTCCAGTTGATCGAGTCGGTTACTGAAGCTTGTGCATTTGTCACGTATTTCTCATGTCATGGTTTTCATCTCTGTCATTTCGTTTATGACCTTCTCTGCATTAATGAGTCTAGCTGTCAATTCTTCCACTCTTTTTTCAAGATTTTTAGTTTCTTTGCGCTGGGTACGTAATTCCTCCTTTAGCTCTGAGAGGTTTGATGGACTGAAGACTTCTTCTCTCATCTCATCAAAATCATTCTCTGACCAGCTTTGATCCGTTGCTGGCGATGGGCTGTGCTCCTTTGCAGGAGGAGATGCGCTCTTAATTTTTGAATTTCCAGCTTTTCTGCCCTGCTTTTTCCCCATCTTTGTGATTTTATCTGTCTCTGGTCTTTGATGATGGTGACGTACTGATGGGGTTTTGGTATAGGTGACCTTCCTGTTTGATAGCTTTCCTTCTGACAGTCAGGACCCTCAGCTATAGGTCTGTTGGAGATTGCTTGAGGTCCACTCCAGACTCTGTTTGCCTGGGTATCAGCAGCAGAGGTTACAGAAGACAGAATATTGCTGAACAGCGAGTGCACCTGTCTGATTCTTGCTTTGGAAGCTTCCTCTCAGGGGTGTACTCCACCCTGTGAGGTGTGGGGTGTCAGACTGCCCCTACTGGGGGATGTCTCCCAGTTAGGCTACTCAGGGGTTAGGGACCCACTTGAGCAGGCAGACTGCCCCTTCTCAGATCTCAACCTCCGTGTTGGGAGATCCACTGCTCTCTTCAAAGCTGTCAGACAGAGTCGTTCGCGTTTGCACAGGCTTCTGCTCCTTTAGCTGAGCCCTGTCCCCAGAGGCGCAGTCTACAGAGACAGGCAGGTTTCCTTGAGCTGCTGTGAGCTCCACCCAGTTCGAGCTTCCCAGCGGCTTTATTTACCTACTTAAGCCTCAGCGATGGCGGGCGCTCCTCCCCCAGCCTCGCTGCTGCCTTGCGGTTAGATTGCGGCAGACTGCTGTGTTAGCAAGGAGGGAGGCTCCGTGGGCGTGGGACCCTCCCGGCCAGGTGTGGGATATATTCTCCGGTGTGCCGGTGTTATAGCGCAGTATTGGGGTGGGAGTTACCCGATTTTCCAGGTGTTGTGTGTCTCAGTTCCCCTGGCTAGGAAAAGGGACTCCCTTCCCCCTCGCGCTTCCCAGGTGAGGCGATGCCTCGCCCTGCTTCGCCTCTGGCTGGTCAGGCTGCAGCAGCTGACCCGCACGGATTGTCCGGCACTCCCGAGTAAGAGGACCCCAGTACCTCAGTTGAAAATGCAGAAATCACCGGTCTTCTGTGTCGGCTGGCTCTGGGAGATGGAGACTGGAGCTGTTCCTATTCGGCCATCTTGCTCCGCCCCCTTCTTCCTTTCTTTATGTAGGCCTGAATTTATGATGTATAATATTTTTCTTTATTCTGAATAACTTCTTTAACATTCTTATGAGGTAGACCTACTAGCAACAAATTCTATTTTTGTTTGCCTGATATTTTCTTTATTTTTCCTTAATGTTTGAAGGATAATTTCTCTAGGCATGGAATTCTGCATTGGTGGATTTTTCTTTCTTTCTTTCTTTTAACATTTTGAATATTTTACTCCACTCTCTTTTTGCCTGCGTGATTTGTGAGTGAAGGTTCAATGTAATTCTTACCTTTATTCTTCCATAGATAAATGCTTCCCCCTTCTTCCTGGCTTCTTCCCATATGTCCTCTTTCTCCTTGATTTTCCGAAGTTTTATTATGAATGATATGCCTAGGTGAAGAAGCTTGGATATTTATCCCATTTGCTTTTCTCTTACATTCCTGGATCTGTGGTTTGGTGTCTGCCATTAACTTTAGAAAATTCTCAGTAATTATTACTACAATTATTCAACTATTTCTTCTGCTGCTGCTTTTTTTTATTTTTTTTTATTTTTATTTTTTTTTTTTTACATGGAGTCTCACTCTGTCGCCCAGGCTGGAGTGTTGCGGCGCCATCTCGGCTCACTGTAAGCTCCGCCTCCCGGGTTCACGCCAATCTCCTGCCTCAGCCTCCCGAGTAGCTGGAACTACAGGTGCCCGCCACCGCGCCCAGCTGGTTTTTTTGTATTTTTAGTAGAGACGGGGTTTCACCACGTTAATCAGGATGGTCTCAATCTCCTGACCTCGTGATCCACCCGCCTCGGCCTCCCAAAGTGCTGGGATTACAGGCATGAGCCACTGTGCCCGGCCTCTTCTGTTTCTTTCTCTCATTCTTCTCCATGTATTTCCACTGTACATATGCCACATCTTTTATAATTGTCCCACCGCTTTGGACTTTATATTTTTTTAATCTTTTCATTTTAGTCTGGAAGATTATATCAACATATCTTCAGGCTTGCTGATTATTTCCTTAGTTTTGTTCAGTCTTCCGATGAGCCTATTAAAGGAATTCTTCATTTCTTTTACAGAGTTCTTCATTTCTAGCATTTCTTTCGTTCTTTCTTAGAGTTCCCCTCACTGTGCTTATATTATCCATCTGCTCTTGCATGTTGTCAGTTGTTACCACTTAATCCTTTTAAATTCTTAGTTTTATAATTCTGAATTCTCTGCCATATCTGAGTCTGGTTATGATGCTTACTTTGACCCTTTGTGGTTTTGGTTGTTTGTTTTTGTCTGTTTAGCATGCCTTGTAATTTTTTGTTAAAAGCCACACATGATTTATCAGTTAAAAGAAACTGAGGCTTTATGTTTCTCTTGCTAGGAGTTAATATGTGTTTACTATTTGCTACAGCTGTGGTTTCACAGGCTAAGACTCCTTCTGGTGTCCCTGTTTTTGTCTGACCTGCTATCTTTGGGTGTTCCTACTTAAATAGTATCAAAGGCTTTCAGTGTTTGTTAGCTGTAATCTCCTTTTTATTATACAGGACCCCTATTGAAGTGATGGTAGCGTATGGGGGTTGTGGGAGCTTTCTGGAGTCTTATGGCTAGGTCTCAGTCTTTTAGTGAGCCAGAGCTGAGTATTTTTCACTTCCTTCGCATCAGTTAGATTTTGATAAAATCTCAATAGGTTAGTTCTGGCAAAATAGTTTAATAGTTTGCCTTGAGGTCAGGCCTTGTTAAGGAGAACAGAGTGCTCCTAAGGTATTTTGATATAGTTGTTTTTTTTTCTTCTTTCTCTGCCAGAAGCAAGAAGGCTTTTTCCTCGGATCTTCACAGTAAGAACCTTGTAGGGCTCCTGGAGGTAAAACTCAGGGAAGTGTGACTCCTCCCACCCCACAAGACTGAGCCCCTAAGACATTTTTCACTCATAAGCTAAGTTCTTAAATTTTAAACTGCCTGTTTGTGATTTTTATATGGAGGAAAAATTGATAGTATTAGCAAACAAGATAGTCTATTAAATTATTTACATTAATTTGTTACTAAACTAACATATCAGAATTTACATAAAGCCACAAGCAATTTAGATTTTTAGAGATAAACAGAAACAGCTGTATTTCCACTCACAAAATAGGCACATTTTTGCACACTATAGCATGTTCATACCCACTGTATAAAATTACTAGAAATATAATATTGGAAGTTCATTGTAGCTGAGGTAACATTTGTGAAATTTAACTTGGGGTCTGAAACTCAAATATGTGCCACTGTATAAGAAATAAGTAATTTAATGTATCCAATACATTGTATACAGGTCCTAATAAAATCATAATGTATTAATTAATGTCGCTGTAAATACAATTTTTAAAATCTTTTTTTTTTTTTTTTTTTTCCCCCTGAGATAGAGTCTTTCACTGTCACCCAGGCTGGAGTGCAGTGGTGCGATCTCAGCTTACTGCAAGCTCCGCCTCCTGGGTTCAAGCCATTCTCATGCCTCAGCCTCCCGAATAGCTGGGACTACGGGCACCCGCCACCACGCCCTGCTAATTTTTTGTATTTTTAGTTGAGACGGGGTTTCACCATGTTAGCCAGGATGGTCTTGATCTCCTGATCTCTTGATCTGCCTGCCTTGGCCTCCTAAATTGCTGGGATTACAGGCGTGAGCCACTGCGCCAGGCCCATTTTTTTCCTGTTTTTTTCTTATACTAAAACCTTAGTGAACAACATGTTATTTACCATAATCAAATAAACATTTGAAAAGAAACAGTGTATACTGTAGATTTGCCAATATTTCTGGAATTTTCCTTCTTACTAGACTTTGTGAGGTGGTAATTGTAGCTTCCCAGTTCTTCAATATATCCTTCTATGTTTGAGTAAAATTTTGCTCCACTGGTTGTCATATTATTGGAGCAATGGTTATGATGGAATAATGGTTATAGTGGAGGAAACAGGAAAAGATGGTGGCTCTCACTGATCTCAATGCCAGTTTTGGATTCCAGCAGCTCTTAGAAAGTCTCATTGATTGTTTATTTGAGATTCTTTCAAAGAGATACGGAATTCAAAGCTACATTAAGAACCTTGTTGTTGTTGTTGTTGTTGTTGTTGTAGAAATATGTCATCTGAGCCCCTGTACTAAGACTGCCTGCCCTTTTATGCTTCCTGGCCAAAGAAATTCCACTTGAATGATCTGCCATATTTAAACCACAGCCTGGGCATGAGATCATCTGCATGTCATGCTTACCCTTCATTCTCCACTGGCTTTCCCCATGCAAGGTCCAAGTCCCTGTGTAACCCTTAGTGGCTGTGTGACATTTGGCAATTCTTTCCCCTTCACATATCATTAATATTCTACCTAAAAAATAGATATAAATATAAAATAAAAATAGTATAGCAATAGTAAAAAATAGTGCCTATCTCACAGGGTGTTGTGAAAATTAAATGAAATAATGCTATTAGTTCAATGCATTTACATACAATAAACAATGAGTAGAGGGTGCTTTTACATGTTAACTTTTTCTTTCCAAAGTATAATTTGTAAATGCTGTGACATGTTTTTATCAGTTTTTATTAGTGTGTTTTAGGTTGACATTGGATACTTGTTCAGTAACTGTTTCGATGATCATGTAATAAGAGGTTTGTCAAGCTGAACCATTTATAAAGCTGAATCTTGCAGAAACTAGAGTACAGGACTTGATTCTCTTAATGTTATTCCCCAAGGGCCTTAGTGAGTGCCTAGAGCTTATGAAGTGCTTGATAAATATTATTTTATACTTAAAACACTAAAGACTATGCTCCCAGAATCATAAAAAAAAACCAACTCTACAAATAAGTGAACATGTCTAGATAGGCAAATAGATTATTATTTTAGAGCTGTTATATAAAATGATATTTTTCATTCTCTTATGATAACATTTGACCACTTTCATCAGAAGTAAAACATAGATGGATTGTGGCTATAAATAAAAATATAAGAGTTTATCATAGGCCATAATGTGCTGGCAAATTACCCGTTATAATTCCAGCTTTGACATTTCCAAGGACTCTTGGCAGCAGGGTTGGTAAGGCCAGTTTCTAATGATAAGATGAATCAAATAAGAGAAAATTTTCCCAGCATTATCAGTCTCTGGAATCAATGTTTCTCACTACCAAGGAAGGATTATGAATCCATGGCCAAACGGAGGTAGTAAACAGAGTTTCTGATTCCCAAAGCAGTGTTTAATATAGCACAGTAGAGGAATTCTGCTCATTTCTCTGATGTAATAACTCATTGACCTGTACATAAATCACTCAGCAAAATTTTTATTCTGTCTCTATTTTTATTCTATTTGCACTCTACATGTCTTACTTAAGTTCCTATCGCTAGGTTTCACACAGTTTTCAGCGTATAGTAGGTGTTCAGTAAAGGCTTGTTAAACTTGCTTCATACTGATTTTTAAAGAAGTAAATCTCTCATTGCTAGATGATTTAGACAGACTAAATCAGTAATTTTAACCTTGCTTAATATGCTTCTAAAACACACTTCAATTTTCTACCACCTCTTGAGAACTCGAAGCATGAGTGTAAATTCACAGTGCAGACAGTAAAAAGCACAGCTGGTAAACCACAGGGCAAATTTGCAAACCCTTGTGTTGCTTGATTTAGTTCGGTTAATTACTGTTTATTTTGAGTAATTATCCTATAGTCTGTAGTTTAAAAACATTTTTGTCTGAGCAAATTGATAGAAATATTTATCAATGTCTTTAGTTAATGCCTTCATTTCCCCCAGATAATCACTGTAGAATGCAAAATTTAGCTCACTAGTCTACATAATAGGACTTGATATATGCTTAGCCTTCTCTTTTAAATAGTTTTTGCTTTATCTTGGTTTTGATGAAGCAATGAATATTAGCGGTAAACCTGGGAATTCTGACTACCATCTGCTAATCCACCTGCTAAGCCTTTACATGAACTGGTGTTCAGGTGTCATTGAACAAAGACACTGTTTTTGGCATTAAACTAAATCTGTAAATATTCTGGTTTGGACAGATTTACATTACTCCTCTTTACAGTTTGTTGTCTCCAAGCACATATACTAACAGAATAAAATCCAAAGGGAAATGTTTTGTTCCCTAAAATTTTCTGCTGCCCTTGAAAAATTTGTTTTAAATGGTAGTTCCTGCTGCAAGATGTCTTTTCTAGTGTTAATAAAAGATGAAGTTACATGAAAGAATGGCTATTTTCTTGTCACTTATTGTGGTAAGAATAGGTAAACACCTCATCATTCAGCCTCCTGCTGTTAATCAGATGCTTTCCATATCTCCCCACTCTATTGTGCTTTCCCTAATATGTCTCAAGATGTAGGAGAATTGGTTAGCATGCCATGATCTAGAGTGATTTGACTAAGAATCTGGAGCTGGCCATGATGCCATTGTCATCTCCTATTGGCAAGGTGCTTGACCCTCAGTCACCCAGGGATATGAACTCCTGCAAACAAAAGTATGGCCAATTTTTAGTAACTTACATAATATTTTATTTGGCCTTTGGTCATATATGCAGCATAGTTAAAATATTTTTTTTTTCTTTTTTACAGTCACAAAAGAGTCACTGGAAGAAAAATAGTGGGTAGGCCAATATTCAAGTATCACTGTTTCTGGTGGCTCTGGTCTTGAAATAAACAGGGTTAGAAAATCAAGTCAGGATGATATGATTATGAGCTATATACTTGCCAAAATCACCCTCCCTATCCTTTAAAACCCTGAATTATTCTTGTAAATGCACTCTTTATTACTATAATTAAATAACAATTTGAAGGAGGGTTGACTGCAAAGGGGTTCAAAGAAACTTTCATAGATGATAGAAATAAAATGTAAGATGGGGTGGTGGTTTCATACATGTACACTTCAGTTAAAATTTGTCAAACTGTAGACTTAGTGCCCAGGCAACAGTGTCAAGGAGACATTTTCTAGTAGTCAGTTTCTCTCACACTGCCTTAGTCCTTAGTCATGGGTGACCAGGCAAATCTGTGGCACATTACCATTAGCAGGTGGCTAAGTTAATTATTTATTGTATTTCTACATTTTTCAGAATATGTGTACTATACCAGATACTGTGTTAGGCACTATAAGTACAATGGTATGCAGTAGTCACTTACCTTGTGAAGTTTATAGTTAAGTGAATATTAATCAAAAAATTGAAAATATGAAACATTATTACCCTGACAATGAGATTTGTCACAATAGGTGAGTGAGCTAACATGAAGCAGCAGCTTTTGAATGACAAGTTATAACAGCTCTGTAAATGTTAACATAGAACATACTACATAATTTGTATTTATTTAATATTCGCTTCTGAAAAGGTCATTTCACCTCATCCCCAACTTACTATATTATGGTGAGGTAAGTACACAATATCTTTATTGATTTCCCTGTTCACACTTACATTTGTGAAATTTAACCCATTTTTTAAAATGTGTGTGTTTTGGCTGAGATTATATTTCTAAAACACATTGCAATCCCTGAGGGCAAATGCTGTCTTATTAATCTTTTTATCCAAGAAATATAGCAAGTGTTTTTTTTTTTTTTTTTTTTTTTTTTATTGTTGTATCTGGCTGAAATAAATACTTGTTGTTTTGTTCATCCTGTTTCCATGCTGGTTAATTAGTCCTCATAGATAATTATTGATTTGTTCAACCTGTCTCTGTGTTCATTAATCTGTCCTCTAACTAAAGCTTGATAATCAATTCTGAGGATAAGTATTTTCTATAACCTATACTTAGTGGGTGTTTATCTGATGAAAACAACATTGTATAATTTTGATGTTTTGGGTAATTTTGAATTAGCCATGCAGAGTGTAAAAATGACTTAAACCTTAGGAAGAAAAAGAAAGCATCCAGTCATACAAACCCACCTATAAATATAATGTAAGGAAAAACTTGATATTTTCCAAATTTATTTTCCAAAGCAGCATGGTTCAAATACAGCTAAGCAATTAGAGTCCATTGTGGAGTAGCTTGTAAACAATGTATTATCACCAATGAAATACTAAACATTTTCAAATGCATTTTTAAAAAGATATTATAATTCAGTATTATCCTGATCTTTTTTCTTTCTTTCTTGGATTTCCTTGGAGTCAAAAGGTGAGATTACCACATTGTAAAATCAGAAATGTTGCAATCATATTTTACTTATATTGAGGTTTCTGATATAGTATAATATTAAGTGAGTGGAAATGGAAAATTATCATTATGTTTGTTATACTTTTAAATAACAAAATGACATGGCATATTAGAGTATGAGTGAAATTAACAATGTAAACACTATTATACACAGTTCTAGTGATCAAGTCAGAAGCCATGTGATGGTGCCAATAAAGTTTTAGTAAGTGTTAAAATCTGTAAAAGCTGTGATTGCAGTTTTTATAAAGAACCTAAGATTTATACTTCATGAATGTAAAAATTATGCACTTGTTATTCATGCAGTCTGTGGAGTGGCTCCCTGAAATAAAATCACTCTTAGAAAAAAGACAGTTTTGGAACATGGAAAACACTTGTATCTCTTAAGGGCCTTATGCATCCCACCTAGCATAGTCTACTTAGAAAAGTAATCAGAGCTGGATTTGGATGCTTAGAGTTTTAGGTAAAAGATTTGGAATTACTCTGGAATTAAAACTGGGTTCTGTTCAGGGGAATCTGAATTGCAATTATGAAAAGTCAGAATCTATGGCCAAATTTGACAGTCCTAATATTTCATGGAGGCAACTATGATGTGAATGGGAAAGGTTAAGTGAAAAAGGAATTTTAGATGAGAAAATAAAATTCTTAATTAAGGTAAATAAAAAATCGAGGAAAGTTTCATGTAACTTTGAACATGAAAAAAATTAACTGAAAAGGCAAATACATTTAATTTTTCACTTTTTCTGTTGTCTAACAAATGTTAGCTATGTTCATATAACTAAAATATAATTTTGTTACACAAACATGAATTGGAATGAAATTATTGAAACTGATAAAAACAGTATGCTTGTCCACAGAGGCAAGTTTAATCCATTAAGAAACAAGAATGATAACTAAGCAGATAAAAGTCTGGTTAAATAGGCATGGACAGATACGATATTTACTCACTCATCAATTTATTAATTTATACACAACTTATTGAGTATCCACTTTTTATTGTGCACTAATTTATTAGTGCACTAATTACACTTTAAACTCTGGGCACATGTGCAGAACATACAGGTATACATGTACTGTGCACGAATTCTATGTGAACATTTGAAGTTTTATTTAAATAGAATGGCAGAAAATAACTTGTGTACCTTCTGGTGAGAAGTTTTTATCTGCATTTCTAGTTCAAGTATTTTTGCACCATAAATAATTTACTTAATAGGTTGCATGTCATTCAAATATACTTAGATAATCATCATTTCACTTTTGCATCTAAATTGTCCAATAGTTCGGATGTAAATACAGATACTGGTAAATACAAATAAATAAATCTCAAATATAAATTGTTCATATTTATCTCAAAATTTCTCACGAGCTCAAGATAGCTAATTCTATATGAATTTTCTGCTGCCATTCAAATTTGTTACGTTTCAAAAAACACAAGATTTATACTTCCAATTGTATTGTAATAGCTGGAATCAGATACCTAGCAGATGGGAAAGGTAACGGAGACAGGAAGATGGGGAGAGGCTGGTCAAGGAATACGAAATTACAACCAGACAGAAGGAATGAATTCTGGTGTTCTTCAGCACTGCATGGTGAATATGGCTAACTTTACTTTATTGTACATTTTCAAAAGCCTAGAAAAGAAGATCTTGAATGTTCATAACACGAAGAAGTGAAAAATGTTTGAGGTGATATATATGCTGATTACCCTGATTTTATCATTACATGTTGTATTCATGTATCAAAACATCACTCTCTAGCCTATAAATACGTACAATGATTATGTATCAACTAAATATAAAAGGTAAAAAAGGTAAGTCAAAAATAAACAAACACACAAACTAAAAGGGAAACCATGATAGCAAGGAATTTGAAAATGCAAGAACCTGGATTGGAGAGAAGGGAATTGAGATAAGCCTTCATATTCGCTGCTACTTTTTACTCTCAATTCCTTTGCCAATTCACAGGGTGGGGAATGGATTGTAAGCAAAAAGCTACAAATTGGAGTATGGCAGCCTCACAGTGAAGACAAAATCAGACTTAGGGCTACTAACTTAGGCACGACTTGAGGATCCATGTCCTTGGATAAAGGGAAATAAGGAGATTGAGACTAATATGCTGCCCACACTTACTAACTTAAGGGAATTGCTGATCAATACACAGTTTATGTATTGGAAGTGACTCCAATAAAGCAATAAAAAGCCACTTAAACCAAAAATAAAAGAAAATTTTAGAAACCTCATGTTACTAGTCAGAAAAAATAAATGGAATTCAGGACTGCCAAGGAGAAGGGAGTAAGGACAAACCCCAAGGCTTTTAATTGTGACTCCTGTGTAGCTACATTCTAAGACAAATTCCAGTAGATTAAATGATAATCAATCTAACAAAAGATGTGCAGGAATTCTACACTGTAAATTGTGATGATTACTAACAGAAAATTTGGTTAACACGTTAAGTAAGCAGAGAATATACCACAGAGGTGGGGATGGAGATAACCAGCCTCATTTCTCCCTCCCCCAATGACCCTTCCCAGCCTATAGTACCCTCATTCTATTCTCTATCTCCCTGAGATCAATTGTTTTAATTTTAGCTCCCACAAATGAGTGAGAACATCTGAACTTAGTCTGTGTGCCTGGTATATTTCTGTTAACATAGCGTACCTCAGTTCCATGCTTATTGTAACCAATGACAGGATCCCGTTCTTTTTTTATAGCTGAAGAGTACTCTGTTGTTTATATATACCACTTTTTTTTTTTTTTTTTTTTTTTTTTCTTTTCAGACGAAGTTTCACTCTTGTTGCCCAGACTGGAGTGCAAGGATGCCATCTCGGCTCACTGCAACTTCTACCTCCCAAGTTCAAGCAATTCTTTTGCCTCAGCCTCCCAAGTAGCTGGGATTACAGGCGTGCACCACCATGCCCAGCTAACTTTTTGTATTTTTAGTCAAAACGGGGTTTCACCATGTTAGCCAGTCTGGTCTCGAAGTCCTAACCTCAAGTGATCCACCTGCCTCAGCCTCCCAAAGTGCTTGGATTACAGGTGTGAGCCACTGCACCTGGCCTATATATACCCATTGGGTTTTTTGGTTTTGTTTTGTTTTTTGTTTATTTGTCTGTTGACAAATAGGTTTTGCTTCCAAATTTTCTCTATTATAAATATTGCAGTAATAAATATGGGAGGGCAGATGTGTCTTTGAAATACTGATTTTCTTCCATTTTGGTACATATCTGGCAGTGGGATTGCTAGATCATATGCTAGTTCTTCTTTTAGATTTTTGCAGAACTTGCCTACTGTTCTCCATAGTGGTTGTACTAATTTACAATCCCAACAACAGTGTACAATGGTTCCTTTTTCTACACATTCTCACCAGCATTTGTTATTGCCTGTATTTTGGATAAAAGCCATTTTAACAGGGGAGGGATGATGTCTCATTATTTCTCTTATGATCAGTGATGTTAAGCACCTTTTCATACACCTGTTTCCATTTGTATATCTTCTTTTGTAAAATGTCTATTCAGATCTTTTGCCCATATTTGATCAGATTATTAGATTTTTCCTATTGAGTTTTCTGCATTCCTTACATATTCTCTGTCTTGTTAATCCTTTATCTGATGGACAGTGATATAGTTTGGATTTGTGTCCCTGCCCAAATCTTATGCTGAATTATAATTCCCAATATTGGAGGAGGGCCCTGGTGGAATGTGATTGGCTTATGGGGGTGGATTTCTCCCTTGCTGTTCCCATGACAGTGAGTGAGTTCTCACGAGATCTAGCTGTTTAAAAGTGTGTAGCACCTCCTGCTGCTCTCTCTTCCTCCTTTTAAGTCTCAAGTCCTCCATATAAGACTTGCCTACTTCCTCTGCCATCTGCCATGATTGTAAGTTTCCTGAGGCCTTCTCAGCCATGCTTCCTGTACAGCCTGTGGAACTGTGAGTCAATTAAACTTCTATTCTTTACAGGTTACCCAGTCTCAGGTAGTCTTTTATAGCAATAAGAGAATGGACTAATATGGATAATTTACAAATATTTTCTTCCATTCTGTGGGTTGTGTCTTGATTTTGTAGATTGTTTCCTTTGCTGTGCAAAAACATTTTAACTCGATATGATCCCATTTCTCCACTTTTGCTTTGATTTCCTGTGCTTATGAGGTATTACTCATGAAATATTTGCCCAGCCAGGCACAGTGGCTCACACTCATAATCTCAGCGGTTTGGGAGGCCAAGGCAGGTGGATCACTTGAGGTCAGGAGTTTGAGACCAGCCTGGCCAACATGATCAAAACCTCTCTCTACTAAAAATTAAAGAGCAACAACAACAACAACAAAAGAAAAAAAAAAAAGAAAGGAAAACCATTAGTTGGGTATGGCGATGCATGCCTATAATCCCAGCTACTTGGTAGTCTGAGCCAGGGCAATCGTTTGAACCCAGTAGGCAGAGGTTGCAATAAGCCAAGGTTGTACCACTGCACTCCAGCCTGGCTGACAGAGTGAGACTCCATCGCGGAAAAAAAAAATTTTGAAAAGAGAAATATTTGTCCACTACAATGTCCTGGAGATTTTCCCCAGTGTTTTCTTGTAGTAGTTTCATAGTTTGAGGTTTTAGTATTTAATCCATTTTTATTTTATTTTAATATATGATGAGAGATAAGAGTCCAGCTTTATTATTCTACACATGAATATCCAGTTTTCCCATCACCATTTATTGAAGAGACTGTCTTCTTCCCAATGAATATTATCGACACTTTTGATGAAAAGGAGCTCACTGTAGACATATGGATTTGTTTCTGGGTTCTCTATTCTGTCCCATTGGTCTAGGTGCCTGGTTTTATGACAATACTATATTGTTTTGGTTACTATACCTCTGTAGTATAATTTGAAATCAGGTAATGTGATTCCTCCAGTTTTATTATTTTTGCTTAAGATAACTTTAGCTATTCTGGCTATTTTATGGTTCCATACAAATTTTAGCATTATTTTTTCTGTTTCTGTGAAGAATATCATTGGTATTTTATAGGAATCATGTTGAATCTAAAGATTGCTTCTGTAGTACATTTTAAAAATATTAATTATTTCAATCCATGGACATGCAATATTTTTCCATATTGTATGTCCTCAATTTCTTTTATCAATAGTCTACTCTATACATTTCATTATAGAGATCTTCCACTTCTTTGGTTAAATTTATTCATAAGTATTTTATTTGTGACTACTTTATGTGGGATTACTATTTTTATTCCTTTTTCACATTGTTCACTCTTGGCATACAGAAATGCTAATGATTTTTGTATGCTGATTTTGTATCCTACAACTTCACTGAATTTATCAATTATAATAGCTCTTTTTTGTTGGAGGCTTTAGGTTTTTACAAGTATAAAATCATATTATCTGCAAACAAGGATAATTTGATTTCTTCCTTTCTAATTTGCATATTATTTATTGTCTGGTTGCTCTAGAGAGCACTTCTAATATCATGTTGAATAACAGTCATGAAAGTTGGCATCATTGTCTTGTTCCAGATCTTAGAGGAAAGACTTTCATCTTTTCTGCATTCCATAGATACTAGCTGTGGGACTGTCATATATGGCTGTGTTTAGGCATGTTCCTTCTATATTCTGCTTTTTAAATGGTTTTTTTTTTTCCATGAAGGAATGTGAATTTTATCAAATGCGTTGTCAGCATCAATTGAAATTATCATATGTTTTTTGTCCTTTATTCTGTTGATATGATGTATCACATTGATTGATTTGTACATGTTGGGATAAATCGTAGTTGGTCATAGTGAATGCTCATTTTAATGTGTTGTCAAATTTGGTTTTCTCATAATTTATTAAGGATTTTTGCATCAATATTCATCAGAGATAATTGGCCTTTTCTTTTCTTTGTTTTTCTTTCTTTCTTCTTCTTCTTCTTTTTTTTTTTTTTTTTTTTTTTTTTTTTTTTTTTTTTTTTTTTTTTTAATGAGTCCTTGTCTGTTTATGGTATCAGGGCATACTGGCTTCATATAATGAGTTTGCAAGTATTCCCTCCATATAGTTTTTGGAATTATTTGAGTAGAATTAATATTAATTATTTAAAGGTTTCATAGAAATCAGCAGTGAAACTATAAGGTTCTAGGCTTTCATTTGCTGGGAAATATTGCATTACAGCCCAAATCTCAATACTTGTCAATGGTCTGTTGAAGTTTTGAATTCCTTCATGGTTCAATCTTGGTAAGTATGTGTCTAGAAATGTATTCATTACTTCTATGTGTTCAAAGTTATTGGCATATAGTCACTCTCATCAGTCTCTAATGATCATTTGCTTTCTGCAATGTCAGTTATAATGTCTCCTTTCTTTTTGTTTGGCTTTTCATACAACCAGCTTTTCAATTTTTTGATTCGTTTGTTACAATTTCATTTATTTCTGTGCTGATATTATTTATTTTCCTCTACTAATTTTGGTTTTGGTTTGCTCCTGATTTTCTAGTTCTTTAAAATGAATTGATAAGTTGTTTAGCTTTTATTTTTCCTTTTAAATGCAGTTGTTTATTAACACAAAATTTCCTTTTAGGACTGGCTTTGTTAGTTGTCACAGTTTTTTGTATGTTGTGTTTCCATTTTCATTTGTTTCATGAAATTTAAAAAAATGTCTCTCTCAATTTCCTCATTAACCCATTGGTCATTCAGGAGCATATTGTTTAATTTCCATGTGTTTGTACAGTTTCAAAAGTACCTTTTGTTACTGATTTCTTATTTTATTCTGTTGAGGTCAGAGAAAATATTTGATAGAGTTTCAATTTTTAAATGTTTTTTTTTATTATTATTATACTTTAAGTTCTAGGGTACATGTGCATAACGTGCAGGTTTGTTACATATGTATACATGTGCCATGTTGGTGTGCTGCACCCATCAACTCGTCAGCACCCATCAATTCATCATTTATATCATGTATAACTCCCCAATGCAATCCCTCCCCCCTCCCCCCTCCCCATGATAGGCCCCAGTGTGTGTTGTTCCCCTTCCCGAGTCCAAGTGAACTCATTGTTCAGTTCCCACCTATGAGTGAGAACATGCGGTGTTTGGTTTTCTCTTCTTGTGATAGTTTGCTAAGAATGATGGTTTCCAGCTGCATCCATGTCCCTACAAAGGACGCAAACTCATCCTTTTTTATGGCTGTATAGTATTCCATGGTGTATATGTGCCACATTTTCTTAATCCAGTCTGTCACTGATGGGCATTTGGGTTGATTCCAAGTCTTTGCTATTGTGAATAGTGCCGCAATAAACATACGTGTGCATGTGTCTTTGTAGTAGAATAATTTATAATCCTTTGGGTATATACCCAGTAGTGGGATGGCTGGGTCATATGGTACATCTAGTTCTAGATCTTTGAGGAATTGCCATACTGTTTTCCATAATGGTTGAACTAGTTTACAATCCCACCAACAGTGTAAAAGTGTTCCTATTTCTCCACATCCTCTCCAACACCTATTGTTTCCTGATTTTTGAATGATTGCCATTCTAACTGGTGTGAGATGGTATCTCATTGTGGTTTTGATTTGCATTTCTCTGATGGCGAGTGATGATGAGCATTTTTTCATGTGTCTGTTGGCTGTATGAATGTCTTCTTTTGAGAAATGTCTGTTCATATCCTTTGCCCACTTTTTGATGGGCTTGTTTCTTTTTTTCTTGTATATTTGTTTGAGTTCTTTGTAGATTCTGGAAATTAGCCCTTTGTCTGATGAGTAGATTGCAAAAATTTTCTCCCATTCTGTAGGTTGCCTGTTCACTCTGATGGTAGTTTCTTTCGCTGTGCAGAAGCTCTTTAGTTTAATTAGATCCCATTTGTCAATTTTGGCTTTTGCTGCCGTTGCTTTTGGTGTTTTAGACATGAAGTCCTTGCCCATGCCTATGTCCTGAATGGTACTACCCAGATTTTCTTCTAGGGTTTTTATGGTATTAGGTCTAACATTTAAGTCTCTAATCCATCTTGAATTAATCTTCGTATAAGGAGTAAGGAAAGGATCCAGTTTCAGCTTTCTACTTATGGCTAGCCAATTTTCCCAGCACCATTTATTAAATAGGGAATCCTTTCCCCATTTCTTGTTTCTCTCAGGTTTGTCAAAGATCAGATGGTTGTAGATGTGTGGCATTATTTCTGAGGACTCCGTTCTGTTCCATTGGTCTATATCTCTGTTTTGGTACCAGTACCATGCTGTTTTGGTTACTGTAGCCTTGTAGTATAGTTTGAAGTCAGGTAGCGTGACGCCTCCGGCTTTGTCCTTTTGACTTAGGATTGTCTTGGCAATACGGGCTCTTTTTTGGTTCCATATGAACTTTAAAGCAGTTTTTTCCAATTCGGTGAAGAAACTCATTGGTAGCTTGATGGGGATGGCATTGAATCTATAAATAACCTTGGGCAGTATGGCCATTTTCACGATATTGATTCTGCCTATCCATGAGCATGGTATGTTCTTCCATTTGTTTGTGTCCTCTTTGATTTCACTGAGCAGTGGTTT
>NW_022306900.1:0-11046 GCF_002776525.5 Piliocolobus tephrosceles | reverse complement strand
TTCTTCCATTTGTTTGTGTCCTCTTTGATTTCACTGAGCAGTGGTTTATAGTTCTCCTTGAAGAGGTCCTTTACATCCCTTGTAAGTTGGATTCCTAGGTATTTTATTCTCTTTGAAGCAATTGTGAATGGAAGTTCATTCCTGATTTGGCTCTCTGCTTGTCTGCTACTGGTGTATAAGAATGCTTGTGATTTTTGCACATTAATTTTGTATCCTGAGACTTTGCTGAAGTTGCTTATCAGCTTAAGAAGATTTTGGGCTGAGACGATGGGATTTTCTAAATATACAATCATGTCATCTGCAAACAGAGGCAATTTGACTTCTTCTTTACCTAACTGAATATCCTTGATTTCTTTTTCTTGCCTGATTGCCCTAGCCAGAACTTCCAACACTATGTTGAATAGGAGTGGTGAGAGAGGGCATCCTTGTCTTGTGCCAGTTTTCAAAGGGAATTTTTCCAGTTTTTGCCCATTCAGTATGATATTAGCTGTGGGTTTGTCATAAATAGCTCTTATTATTTTGAGGTACGTTCCATCAATACCGAATTTGTTGAGCGTTTTTAGCATGAAGGGCTGTTGAATTTTGTCAAAAGCCTTTTCTGCATCTATTGAGATAATCATGTGGTTCTTGTCTTTGGTTCTGTTTATATGCTGGATTACGTTGATTTATTTGCGAATGTTGAACCAGCCTTGCATCCCAGGGATGAAGCCCACTTGATCATGGTGGATAAGCTTTTTGATGTGCTGCTGAATCCGGTTTGCCAGTATTTTATTGAGGATTTTTGCATCAATGTTCATCAGGGAGATTGGTCTAAAATTCTCTTTTTTTGTTGTGTCTCTGCCAGGCTTTGGTATCAGGATGATGTTGGCCTCATAAAATGAGTTAGGGAGGATTCCCTCTTTTTCTATTGATTGGAATAGTTTCAGAAGGAATGGTACCAGCTCCTCCTTGTACCTCTGGTAGAATTCAGCTGTGAATCCATCTGGTCCTGGGCTTTTTTTGGTGGGTAGGCTATTAAAAATTGTTGCCTCAATTTCAGAGCCTGCTATTGGTCTATTCAGGGATTCAACTTCTTCCTGGTTTAGTCTTGGGAGAGTGTACGTGTCCAGGAAATTATCCATTTCTTCTAGATTTTCTAGTTGATTTGCGTAGACGTGTTTATAGTATTCTCTGATGGTAGTTTGTATTTCTGTGGGGTCGGTGGTGATATCCCCTTTATCATTTTTTATTGCATCTATTTGATTCCTCTCTCTTTTCTTCTTTATTAGCCTTGCTAGCGGTCTGTCAATTTTGTTGATCTTTTCAAAAAACCAACTCCTGGATTCATTGATTTTTTGGAGGGTTTTTTGTGTCTCTATCTCCTTCAGTTCTGCTCTGATCTTAGTTATTTCTTGCCTTCTGCTAGCTTTTGAATGTGTTTGCTCTTGCCTCTCTAGTTTGTTTAATTGTGATGTTAGAGTGTCAATTTTAGATCTTTCCTGCTTTCTCTTGTGGGCACTTAGTGCTATAAATTTCCCTCTACACACTGCCTTAAATGTGTCCCAGAGATTCTGGTATGTTGTATCTTTGTTCTCATCGGTTTCAAAGAACATCTTTATTTCTGCTTTCATTTCGTTATGTACCCAGTAGTCATTCAGGAGCAGGATGTTCAGTTTCCATGTAGTTGAGCGGTTTTGATTGAGTTTCTTTGTCCTGAGTTCTAGTTTGATTGCACTGTGGTCTGAGAGACAGTTTGTTATAATTTCTGTTCTTTTACATTTGCTGAGGAGTACTTTACTTCCAATTATGTGGTCAATTTTGGAATAAGTGTGATGTGGTGCTGAGAAGAATGTATAATCTGTTGACTTGGGGTGGAGAGTTCTGTAGATGTCTATTAGGTCCGCTTGGTGCAGAGATGAGTTCAATTCCTGGATATCCTTGTTAACTTTCTGTCTCGTTGATCTGTCTAATGTTGACAGTGGAGTGTTGAAGTCTCCCATTATTATTGTATGGGAGTCTAAGTCTCTTTGTAAGTCTCTAAGGACTTGCTTTATGAATCTGGGTGCTCCTGTATTGGGTGCATATATATTTAGGATAGTTAGCTCTTCCTGTTGAATTGATCCCTTTACCATTATGTAATGGCCTTCTTTGTCTCTTTTGATCTTTGATGGTTTAAAGTCTGTTTTATCAGAGACTAGGATTGCAACCCCTGCTTTTTTTTTGTTCTCCATTTGCTTGGTAGATCTTCCTCCATCCCTTTATTTTGAGCCTATGTATGTCTCTGCATGTGAGATGGGTCTCCTGAAGACAGCAGACTGATGGGTCTTGACTCTTTATCCAGTTTGCCAGTCTGTGTCTTTTCATTGGAGCATTTAGTCCATTTACATTTAAGGTTAATATTGTTATGTGTGAACTTGATCCTGCCATTATGATATTAACTGGTTATTTTGCTCATTAGTTGATGCAGTTTCTTCCTAGCCTCGATGGTCTTTACATTTTGGCATGTTTTTGCAATGGCTGATACATGTTGTTCCTTCCCATGTTTAGGGCTTCCTTCAGGGTCTCTTGTAAGGCAGGCCTGGTGGTGACAAAATCTCTAAGCATTTGCTTATCTGTAAAGAATTTTATTTCTCCTTCACTTATGAAACTTAGTTTGGCTGGATATGAAATTCTGGGTTTAAAATTCTTTTCTTTAAGAACTTGAATATTGGCCCCCACTCTTTTCTGGCTTGTAGAGTTTCTGCCGAGAGATCTGCTGTCAGTCTGATGGGCTTCCCTTTGTGGGTAACCCGACCTTTCTCTCTGGCTGCCCTTAAGATTTTTTCCTTCATTTCAACTTTGGTGAATCTGGCAATTATGTGTCTTGGAGTTGCTCTTCTGGAGGAGTATCTTTGTGGTGTTCTCTGTATTTCCTGAGTTTGAATGTTGGCCTGCCCTGCTAGGTTGGGGAAGTTCTCCTGGATGATATCCTGTAGAGTGTTTTCCAATTTGGTTCCATTTTCCCCCTCACTTTCAGGCACCCCAATCAGACGTAGATTTGGTCTTTTTACCTAATCCCATACTTCTTGCAGGCTTTGTTCATTTCTTTTTCTTCTTTTTTCTTTTGGTTTCTCTTCTCGCTTCATTTCATTCATTTGATCCTCCATCACTGATACTCTTTCTTCCAGTTGATCGAGTCGGTTACTGAAGCTTGTGCATTTGTCACGTATTTCTCATGTCATGGTTTTCATCTCTGTCATTTCGTTTATGACCTTCTCTGCATTAATGAGTCTAGCTGTCAATTCTTCCACTCTTTTTTCAAGATTTTTAGTTTCTTTGCGCTGGGTACGTAATTCCTCCTTTAGCTCTGAGAGGTTTGATGGACTGAAGACTTCTTCTCTCATCTCATCAAAATCATTCTCTGACCAGCTTTGATCCGTTGCTGGCGATGGGCTGTGCTCCTTTGCAGGAGGAGATGCGCTCTTAATTTTTGAATTTCCAGCTTTTCTGCCCTGCTTTTTCCCCATCTTTGTGATTTTATCTGTCTCTGGTCTTTGATGATGGTGACGTACTGATGGGGTTTTGGTATAGGTGACCTTCCTGTTTGATAGCTTTCCTTCTGACAGTCAGGACCCTCAGCTATAGGTCTGTTGGAGATTGCTTGAGGTCCACTCCAGACTCTGTTTGCCTGGGTATCAGCAGCAGAGGTTACAGAAGACAGAATATTGCTGAACAGCGAGTGCACCTGTCTGATTCTTGCTTTGGAAGCTTCCTCTCAGGGGTGTACTCCACCCTGTGAGGTGTGGGGTGTCAGACTGCCCCTACTGGGGGATGTCTCCCAGTTAGGCTACTCAGGGGTTAGGGACCCACTTGAGCAGGCAGACTGCCCCTTCTCAGATCTCAACCTCCGTGTTGGGAGATCCACTGCTCTCTTCAAAGCTGTCAGACAGAGTCGTTCGCGTTTGCACAGGCTTCTGCTCCTTTAGCTGAGCCCTGTCCCCAGAGGCGCAGTCTACAGAGACAGGCAGGTTTCCTTGAGCTGCTGTGAGCTCCACCCAGTTCGAGCTTCCCAGCGGCTTTATTTACCTACTTAAGCCTCAGCGATGGCGGGCGCTCCTCCCCCAGCCTCGCTGCTGCCTTGCGGTTAGATTGCGGCAGACTGCTGTGTTAGCAAGGAGGGAGGCTCCGTGGGCGTGGGACCCTCCCGGCCAGGTGTGGGATATATTCTCCGGTGTGCCGGTGTTATAGCGCAGTATTGGGGTGGGAGTTACCCGATTTTCCAGGTGTTGTGTGTCTCAGTTCCCCTGGCTAGGAAAAGGGACTCCCTTCCCCCTCGCGCTTCCCAGGTGAGGCGATGCCTCGCCCTGCTTCGCCTCTGGCTGGTCAGGCTGCAGCAGCTGACCCGCACGGATTGTCCGGCACTCCCGAGTAAGAGGACCCCAGTACCTCAGTTGAAAATGCAGAAATCACCGGTCTTCTGTGTCGGCTGGCTCTGGGAGATGGAGACTGGAGCTGTTCCTATTCGGCCATCTTGCTCCGCCCCCTTCTTCCTTTCTTTATGTAGGCCTGAATTTATGATGTATAATATTTTTCTTTATTCTGAATAACTTCTTTAACATTCTTATGAGGTAGACCTACTAGCAACAAATTCTATTTTTGTTTGCCTGATATTTTCTTTATTTTTCCTTAATGTTTGAAGGATAATTTCTCTAGGCATGGAATTCTGCATTGGTGGATTTTTCTTTCTTTCTTTCTTTTAACATTTTGAATATTTTACTCCACTCTCTTTTTGCCTGCGTGATTTGTGAGTGAAGGTTCAATGTAATTCTTACCTTTATTCTTCCATAGATAAATGCTTCCCCCTTCTTCCTGGCTTCTTCCCATATGTCCTCTTTCTCCTTGATTTTCCGAAGTTTTATTATGAATGATATGCCTAGGTGAAGAAGCTTGGATATTTATCCCATTTGCTTTTCTCTTACATTCCTGGATCTGTGGTTTGGTGTCTGCCATTAACTTTAGAAAATTCTCAGTAATTATTACTACAATTATTCAACTATTTCTTCTGCTGCTGCTTTTTTTTATTTTTTTTTATTTTTATTTTTTTTTTTTTACATGGAGTCTCACTCTGTCGCCCAGGCTGGAGTGTTGCGGCGCCATCTCGGCTCACTGTAAGCTCCGCCTCCCGGGTTCACGCCAATCTCCTGCCTCAGCCTCCCGAGTAGCTGGAACTACAGGTGCCCGCCACCGCGCCCAGCTGGTTTTTTTGTATTTTTAGTAGAGACGGGGTTTCACCACGTTAATCAGGATGGTCTCAATCTCCTGACCTCGTGATCCACCCGCCTCGGCCTCCCAAAGTGCTGGGATTACAGGCATGAGCCACTGTGCCCGGCCTCTTCTGTTTCTTTCTCTCATTCTTCTCCATGTATTTCCACTGTACATATGCCACATCTTTTATAATTGTCCCACCGCTTTGGACTTTATATTTTTTTAATCTTTTCATTTTAGTCTGGAAGATTATATCAACATATCTTCAGGCTTGCTGATTATTTCCTTAGTTTTGTTCAGTCTTCCGATGAGCCTATTAAAGGAATTCTTCATTTCTTTTACAGAGTTCTTCATTTCTAGCATTTCTTTCGTTCTTTCTTAGAGTTCCCCTCACTGTGCTTATATTATCCATCTGCTCTTGCATGTTGTCAGTTGTTACCACTTAATCCTTTTAAATTCTTAGTTTTATAATTCTGAATTCTCTGCCATATCTGAGTCTGGTTATGATGCTTACTTTGACCCTTTGTGGTTTTGGTTGTTTGTTTTTGTCTGTTTAGCATGCCTTGTAATTTTTTGTTAAAAGCCACACATGATTTATCAGTTAAAAGAAACTGAGGCTTTATGTTTCTCTTGCTAGGAGTTAATATGTGTTTACTATTTGCTACAGCTGTGGTTTCACAGGCTAAGACTCCTTCTGGTGTCCCTGTTTTTGTCTGACCTGCTATCTTTGGGTGTTCCTACTTAAATAGTATCAAAGGCTTTCAGTGTTTGTTAGCTGTAATCTCCTTTTTATTATACAGGACCCCTATTGAAGTGATGGTAGCGTATGGGGGTTGTGGGAGCTTTCTGGAGTCTTATGGCTAGGTCTCAGTCTTTTAGTGAGCCAGAGCTGAGTATTTTTCACTTCCTTCGCATCAGTTAGATTTTGATAAAATCTCAATAGGTTAGTTCTGGCAAAATAGTTTAATAGTTTGCCTTGAGGTCAGGCCTTGTTAAGGAGAACAGAGTGCTCCTAAGGTATTTTGATATAGTTGTTTTTTTTTCTTCTTTCTCTGCCAGAAGCAAGAAGGCTTTTTCCTCGGATCTTCACAGTAAGAACCTTGTAGGGCTCCTGGAGGTAAAACTCAGGGAAGTGTGACTCCTCCCACCCCACAAGACTGAGCCCCTAAGACATTTTTCACTCATAAGCTAAGTTCTTAAATTTTAAACTGCCTGTTTGTGATTTTTATATGGAGGAAAAATTGATAGTATTAGCAAACAAGATAGTCTATTAAATTATTTACATTAATTTGTTACTAAACTAACATATCAGAATTTACATAAAGCCACAAGCAATTTAGATTTTTAGAGATAAACAGAAACAGCTGTATTTCCACTCACAAAATAGGCACATTTTTGCACACTATAGCATGTTCATACCCACTGTATAAAATTACTAGAAATATAATATTGGAAGTTCATTGTAGCTGAGGTAACATTTGTGAAATTTAACTTGGGGTCTGAAACTCAAATATGTGCCACTGTATAAGAAATAAGTAATTTAATGTATCCAATACATTGTATACAGGTCCTAATAAAATCATAATGTATTAATTAATGTCGCTGTAAATACAATTTTTAAAATCTTTTTTTTTTTTTTTTTTTTCCCCCTGAGATAGAGTCTTTCACTGTCACCCAGGCTGGAGTGCAGTGGTGCGATCTCAGCTTACTGCAAGCTCCGCCTCCTGGGTTCAAGCCATTCTCATGCCTCAGCCTCCCGAATAGCTGGGACTACGGGCACCCGCCACCACGCCCTGCTAATTTTTTGTATTTTTAGTTGAGACGGGGTTTCACCATGTTAGCCAGGATGGTCTTGATCTCCTGATCTCTTGATCTGCCTGCCTTGGCCTCCTAAATTGCTGGGATTACAGGCGTGAGCCACTGCGCCAGGCCCATTTTTTTCCTGTTTTTTTCTTATACTAAAACCTTAGTGAACAACATGTTATTTACCATAATCAAATAAACATTTGAAAAGAAACAGTGTATACTGTAGATTTGCCAATATTTCTGGAATTTTCCTTCTTACTAGACTTTGTGAGGTGGTAATTGTAGCTTCCCAGTTCTTCAATATATCCTTCTATGTTTGAGTAAAATTTTGCTCCACTGGTTGTCATATTATTGGAGCAATGGTTATGATGGAATAATGGTTATAGTGGAGGAAACAGGAAAAGATGGTGGCTCTCACTGATCTCAATGCCAGTTTTGGATTCCAGCAGCTCTTAGAAAGTCTCATTGATTGTTTATTTGAGATTCTTTCAAAGAGATACGGAATTCAAAGCTACATTAAGAACCTTGTTGTTGTTGTTGTTGTTGTTGTTGTAGAAATATGTCATCTGAGCCCCTGTACTAAGACTGCCTGCCCTTTTATGCTTCCTGGCCAAAGAAATTCCACTTGAATGATCTGCCATATTTAAACCACAGCCTGGGCATGAGATCATCTGCATGTCATGCTTACCCTTCATTCTCCACTGGCTTTCCCCATGCAAGGTCCAAGTCCCTGTGTAACCCTTAGTGGCTGTGTGACATTTGGCAATTCTTTCCCCTTCACATATCATTAATATTCTACCTAAAAAATAGATATAAATATAAAATAAAAATAGTATAGCAATAGTAAAAAATAGTGCCTATCTCACAGGGTGTTGTGAAAATTAAATGAAATAATGCTATTAGTTCAATGCATTTACATACAATAAACAATGAGTAGAGGGTGCTTTTACATGTTAACTTTTTCTTTCCAAAGTATAATTTGTAAATGCTGTGACATGTTTTTATCAGTTTTTATTAGTGTGTTTTAGGTTGACATTGGATACTTGTTCAGTAACTGTTTCGATGATCATGTAATAAGAGGTTTGTCAAGCTGAACCATTTATAAAGCTGAATCTTGCAGAAACTAGAGTACAGGACTTGATTCTCTTAATGTTATTCCCCAAGGGCCTTAGTGAGTGCCTAGAGCTTATGAAGTGCTTGATAAATATTATTTTATACTTAAAACACTAAAGACTATGCTCCCAGAATCATAAAAAAAAACCAACTCTACAAATAAGTGAACATGTCTAGATAGGCAAATAGATTATTATTTTAGAGCTGTTATATAAAATGATATTTTTCATTCTCTTATGATAACATTTGACCACTTTCATCAGAAGTAAAACATAGATGGATTGTGGCTATAAATAAAAATATAAGAGTTTATCATAGGCCATAATGTGCTGGCAAATTACCCGTTATAATTCCAGCTTTGACATTTCCAAGGACTCTTGGCAGCAGGGTTGGTAAGGCCAGTTTCTAATGATAAGATGAATCAAATAAGAGAAAATTTTCCCAGCATTATCAGTCTCTGGAATCAATGTTTCTCACTACCAAGGAAGGATTATGAATCCATGGCCAAACGGAGGTAGTAAACAGAGTTTCTGATTCCCAAAGCAGTGTTTAATATAGCACAGTAGAGGAATTCTGCTCATTTCTCTGATGTAATAACTCATTGACCTGTACATAAATCACTCAGCAAAATTTTTATTCTGTCTCTATTTTTATTCTATTTGCACTCTACATGTCTTACTTAAGTTCCTATCGCTAGGTTTCACACAGTTTTCAGCGTATAGTAGGTGTTCAGTAAAGGCTTGTTAAACTTGCTTCATACTGATTTTTAAAGAAGTAAATCTCTCATTGCTAGATGATTTAGACAGACTAAATCAGTAATTTTAACCTTGCTTAATATGCTTCTAAAACACACTTCAATTTTCTACCACCTCTTGAGAACTCGAAGCATGAGTGTAAATTCACAGTGCAGACAGTAAAAAGCACAGCTGGTAAACCACAGGGCAAATTTGCAAACCCTTGTGTTGCTTGATTTAGTTCGGTTAATTACTGTTTATTTTGAGTAATTATCCTATAGTCTGTAGTTTAAAAACATTTTTGTCTGAGCAAATTGATAGAAATATTTATCAATGTCTTTAGTTAATGCCTTCATTTCCCCCAGATAATCACTGTAGAATGCAAAATTTAGCTCACTAGTCTACATAATAGGACTTGATATATGCTTAGCCTTCTCTTTTAAATAGTTTTTGCTTTATCTTGGTTTTGATGAAGCAATGAATATTAGCGGTAAACCTGGGAATTCTGACTACCATCTGCTAATCCACCTGCTAAGCCTTTACATGAACTGGTGTTCAGGTGTCATTGAACAAAGACACTGTTTTTGGCATTAAACTAAATCTGTAAATATTCTGGTTTGGACAGATTTACATTACTCCTCTTTACAGTTTGTTGTCTCCAAGCACATATACTAACAGAATAAAATCCAAAGGGAAATGTTTTGTTCCCTAAAATTTTCTGCTGCCCTTGAAAAATTTGTTTTAAATGGTAGTTCCTGCTGCAAGATGTCTTTTCTAGTGTTAATAAAAGATGAAGTTACATGAAAGAATGGCTATTTTCTTGTCACTTATTGTGGTAAGAATAGGTAAACACCTCATCATTCAGCCTCCTGCTGTTAATCAGATGCTTTCCATATCTCCCCACTCTATTGTGCTTTCCCTAATATGTCTCAAGATGTAGGAGAATTGGTTAGCATGCCATGATCTAGAGTGATTTGACTAAGAATCTGGAGCTGGCCATGATGCCATTGTCATCTCCTATTGGCAAGGTGCTTGACCCTCAGTCACCCAGGGATATGAACTCCTGCAAACAAAAGTATGGCCAATTTTTAGTAACTTACATAATATTTTATTTGGCCTTTGGTCATATATGCAGCATAGTTAAAATATTTTTTTTTTCTTTTTTACAGTCACAAAAGAGTCACTGGAAGAAAAATAGTGGGTAGGCCAATATTCAAGTATCACTGTTTCTGGTGGCTCTGGTCTTGAAATAAACAGGGTTAGAAAATCAAGTCAGGATGATATGATTATGAGCTATATACTTGCCAAAATCACCCTCCCTATCCTTTAAAACCCTGAATTATTCTTGTAAATGCACTCTTTATTACTATAATTAAATAACAATTTGAAGGAGGGTTGACTGCAAAGGGGTTCAAAGAAACTTTCATAGATGATAGAAATAAAATGTAAGATGGGGTGGTGGTTTCATACATGTACACTTCAGTTAAAATTTGTCAAACTGTAGACTTAGTGCCCAGGCAACAGTGTCAAGGAGACATTTTCTAGTAGTCAGTTTCTCTCACACTGCCTTAGTCCTTAGTCATGGGTGACCAGGCAAATCTGTGGCACATTACCATTAGCAGGTGGCTAAGTTAATTATTTATTGTATTTCTACATTTTTCAGAATATGTGTACTATACCAGATACTGTGTTAGGCACTATAAGTACAATGGTATGCAGTAGTCACTTACCTTGTGAAGTTTATAGTTAAGTGAATATTAATCAAAAAATTGAAAATATGAAACATTATTACCCTGACAATGAGATTTGTCACAATAGGTGAGTGAGCTAACATGAAGCAGCAGCTTTTGAATGACAAGTTATAACAGCTCTGTAAATGTTAACATAGAACATACTACATAATTTGTATTTATTTAATATTCGCTTCTGAAAAGGTCATTTCACCTCATCCCCAACTTACTATATTATGGTGAGGTAAGTACACAATATCTTTATTGATTTCCCTGTTCACACTTACATTTGTGAAATTTAACCCATTTTTTAAAATGTGTGTGTTTTGGCTGAGATTATATTTCTAAAACACATTGCAATCCCTGAGGGCAAATGCTGTCTTATTAATCTTTTTATCCAAGAAATATAGCAAGTGTTTTTTTTTTTTTTTTTTTTTTTT
>NW_022306897.1:5762-6906 GCF_002776525.5 Piliocolobus tephrosceles | reverse complement strand
GCAAATTTTTCTCAGGAGATATGACATCCATGGCTGATTTCATCCTTAGCAGAAGATAGGAAGATAAATTGCAAATATCCTTTTAAGTGTAACTTAGGTGTTGGCACAGTGGTTTAGAATTCCCAGGAACCCCAAACAAAAGGAGTCAGTATTCCCTGCCAGCTTTTTTTCTTGAACCTACACTGTGTGCTCATGAGACAGATTGTGGGCAGGGTAGAGTAGCTGAGAGAGATTTCTTCTGAGGCATAGGCACAGCAAGTCAGCCGAAGGCAGGCAAGAACTGAAGAAAACTCAAATACTTAAATCTCATACTGATTTTGAGTCCTTTGGCATCTGCAGCTTGGACGGAGGACTGAGAAAACACTGTCTCTTTTAAGTACAGACATACAGAGCCCACTCAAGTCTAAAGTCAGGGTGAAAAACTTAGAGAAATTCTACAGGTACACACTGGACCTTATTCTGAGTACAATGAAGCAGGCAACTTTATTACGGTAGTCAGGAGACCTGAAAGAGTTGCACCAATTGAGGATCAAGACTATGGAGTTTGTAGATGGCTGAGAATCAGACAGAGAACTAAGACAAATGTACTGGGTAATATTATTTTCCATAGTTTACCTATACGTAAAATATATAAAAATAAGAGTAGCAAAAAACTGGCACTACAAACTAGAAATCAATCATTGCTGAAAAATAATAATAGAGATGACCCATTACATGGATAGATATACCACATCTATTGAGCAGATGACCCAATATTAAGAGGTCAATCTTCCCCAAGTTGCTTTATAATTCAATGTTATTATAATGAAAATACTTTAAGATATTTTTGTATTAATATGCACATATAAAGTTTGTACAAAACTGCAAATAATATACGATATCCAAAATAATATTGAAAAGAAAGAATATATATTGAAGACATATTACCAGATTATAGAGCTACAGTAACTGAGAGAGCATGGTATTGGATAAAGGACATACAAAGAGTTCTGTGGAAAGAGCATCAAGAGTCTCACCCGTATTGAATGAATGAATGAATGCCAAAGCAATGCAATGAGTAAAGGAATGTCATATTAGAAGTGATGTGAAAACAACGTACTCTCTACATAAACATTTACCTTAAAATAATACTGCAGACATAAAA
>NW_022306897.1:0-5752 GCF_002776525.5 Piliocolobus tephrosceles | reverse complement strand
ACATCTCCCACCAAGAGACTGGGACATTGAGAAGACTGGCACACTTTGAACAGACCTTTAGAGGACAGAAATTGAGAGTGGATAGACTAAGGATGCAGACGCTGAGCTGAAATGAGAGGTAGCAGGGAACTCTGCAGGGGACTACTGAGCACAAGAACTTCTTCCTGGTCTCTAGAGACTCCTGGGGAAGGGGTAAGTTGAATAAGTGAGGAGTATCCCAGTATTGCTACGGACCTCTAGAATCCTGGCATCAGCAGATCCCATGAACACCATAGAAACTTGAGCTGGTAGCGAGAGATACTTAGAGAGACAGTAGGAGCAGTGCTCCAGCCTGTGCAGAGTCCAGAGGGTTTGGGGCAGCAATGTCTGCAGTGGAGCATCGCCAGCCAGAGATACCCATCTCCCAAGACTTACCATTGCTACTTTAAGAGACTTTAGCCTTGGGATGACTATCAGACCTAGACAGAATAGGGTGGTCTTGTCTATGAGATGGGGTCAGTTCAATCTGAGCACCACTCTATCTGCTGACCTCGCCAAGGGCCCCAGCATGGCCATGGCCATGTAGCACAGCCTCAGATGCCCAAGGAGGGTACCTTCTGAGGGCCCTCATCACAGGTCTCTCACCAGCAGATGGCAACGGATTATCAGAGCTCTCCAGCCAACTGGACCCACTGATATGCACCAGTTCCCCTGCACCCTTCCCCTGGTACAGCACCCCCAGGCCCCGCCCCGCTTTGCCTGCATGCCCTCACCCATGGCCACACCGCCTCTGGTTTGCCAGGGCATGTACATGTGGACCTCTCCTCCCCTCCCCTACTGGCATGCAAGTGTGTGCATAGCCCACTGGTGCCACTGCACAAGCACACCCCACTGTCCCCATGCCCTCTTGCTGATGCACAGCACCTAGCTGCACTGCCATTGCTAGTGCCACCATGCACATGAATGCCGGAAGCCCTTCCCTATCCAGTGCCCCACCCCTGCCAAGCTACAATTGCCAGTGGAGCAAGCACACGCAGGAACAATCGCAGCCCCACTGCCATCAGTGTCCTGCCCCAGCCAATGCACATGCAACTTGCTATGCTTCGGTAGCTGCTGGCATGTGTGAGCAAGTACAAGATCCCACTGCCCCAGTGAAACTCTTTGCCTGGTAACACCCATTGGAGTCTCATGGCAAGCAGACCAGGAACACCTCAGCCCCTCCAGTGCAGCAGGTTTCTAACCTCTAGGGGCCAGAGACCAAAGCCAGAGTTCTGGTGCCAGCCACTCAGAATTGGAGCAGACAGTCCAGGAGTGCCAAGCTCAGCCTTGGCCCCCTAAAATCTTCCAGAAACAAAGTCAGTTGACTGAACTCATATTATATATACCACAATCAAACCCCCCAGAGCATCAAAGAAGATAACAACTAAAAACAATATCCACAGGAGAGCAATATCAAAAATGGAAGGAACATGATCCTACACATGAGAGGAACAGTACAAAAACCTTGTCAACTAAAAAAGCCAGCCTGTTGTCTTACCTCCAAACAACCACACTATTTCCCTAACAGTGGTTCTTAACCAGGCTAAAATGACAGATGTATAATTCAGAATATGGATATGAACAAAGATCATCGAGATTGAGCAGAGAGTTGTAACTCAATCTGCGGAATACAGTAAAACAATTCAAGAGCTGAAAGACAAAATGTCAATTTTAAGAAAACACCTAACTACCAATAGAGCTGAAAAGCTTACTTCAAGAATTCCATAATACAATTCCAAGTATTAAACAGCAGAATCAACTGGGCTATGGAGAGAATCTCAGACCCCAAGAACTGTTTCTCAAAAATAACTCAGAACATTTTTTAAACAATGAATAAATAGAACTTATGGGAAATATGAGATTACGTAAAAAGATTAAAAATATGACTTCATAGGTATCCCTGAAAAAGGGAGAGAAAGCAAGCAACTTAGAACATATATTTGAGGATACTATCCATGAAAACTACCCCAACCTCACTAGAGAGGCAGACATTCAAATTCAGGAAATGTAGAGAACCTCTGTGAGATGCTATGCAAGACGATCATCTCTAAGACAAGACACATAGTCATCAGATTCTGAGACTGAAATGAAAGAAACATGGTAAAGGCAAATAGAAGGAGCAAGTCACCTAGAAAGGGGACCCCATTGGGCTAATAGCAGACCTGTCAGCAGAAACCCTGAAAGCCAGAGGAGACTGGGGCCTATGCTCGATATTCTTAAAGAAAATAAATGCCAGTGACGAATTTTATATCCAGCCAAACTAAACTTCACGAGCAAAGGAAAACTGAGATCCTTTTCAGTCAAGCAAATGCTAAGGGAATTCATTGCCACCAGACCTGTCTTACAAGAGGTCCTTAAGGGAGTGCTAAATATGGAAAGGAAACACCATTTCCAGCCACCATAAAAAACACACTTAAGTACATAGAAATTTGACATTATAAAGCAACTAACTACACAGTCAAGTCTGCATAATTACCAGCTAACATTTCAATGACAAGAACAAATTCACACATATCAATATGAACTTTGAATGTAAATGAGCTACATGCTCCAATTAAAAGGAACAGAGTGGCAAGCCTGATAAAGAAGCAAGATGTACTGTGTGCTGTCTTCAACAGACACATCTCAAATGCAAGAACACCCATTGGTTCAATGTAAAGTGATGAAAAAAATATACCAAATCAAATGGAAAAGTGAAAAAAGCAGGTATTGCTATTCTAATTTCATACTAAACTGACTTTAAATGAACAATGATTTAAGAAAAACACACATAAAAAGAAGAACATTTCACAATGACAAAGGGTTTGATTCAATAAAACCTAACTATTTTAATTAAAAACGCACCTGACACAGGGGCACCAATATTTATAAAACAAGTCCTTAACATCCTAAAAGAAACTTAGATAACCACATACTGGTGATATTCAACACTCACTGGAATTGGACATATCATCAAGGCAGAAAAGTAACACAGATATTTGAGACTTAAACACAACACTTGATCACACGGCCCCAACAGACATCTACAGAAGTTGCCGCAGAAAAACGAGAGAGTATATACATTCTTTTCATTTGCACATGCACATTCTCTAAAATTGACCACACAATCAACAATAAAACAATTCTCAGCAAATTAAAAAAAAAAAAAAAAAAACAACGAATTTATATCAATCACATTCTTGGACTATAGCACAATAAAAATAGAAGTCAATACTAAGAAAAGTGCTCAAAACCATAAATTACATGGAAAGCTGTTCCTGAATGACATTTGTATAAACAAAAAAATTAAGGCAGACATCAAGAAATTCTTTGAAACTAATGAGAACGAAGATACAACATACCAGAATCTCTGGGACACAAATTAAACAAGAGGAAAGATTATAGCACTAAATGCCTATACCAAAAGTAAGAGAGACCTCAAATTATCAATCCAATATTGCATCTAGAAGAACTAGAGATACAAGAGCAAACCGAGCCCCGTGCCAGTAGAGGAAAAGAAATAACCAAAATCAGAGCTTACCTGAAGGAGATGTGAAAAACAATAAGATCAACAAATCCTATGTCTTTTTTTTTTTTTTTTTGTGAAAGAATAGATACTGGTAGACTAGTCACTTAAAAAGCTTTGTAGAGACTCTCTGTTTTCACTCCACATGTAAAGAGCTTGTAAGTTGCCACTGTACCCAAACAACAAATAAAAGGCTGAAGAAACTAAAATTAACAACTCTTTTAGATCCACAGGAGAGTGAGGTCACAGGGCAAGCTCCCTCCCCCAGTTGTACAGACAGACAGGCAAATACAGGAAGTTCTGACTTACTGGAGCAGGCTCAGTAGTGGAAAGCACTGTGGGAACAAGCGTTGGGGTAGAAAAACCTGAACTACAATTCAAAAATTTCTGGACACTCATTGTGGACAAGTCTGGGAATTAAAAATTTTAGTCATGGGAGTTCTATATTTTGTGAGTTTTACCTTGAAAATCACAAATAGGTTCTCAGTAAGTATCACATGGAAATTGTTCTGTTATTCTGATGAGGCTGAAGAGGAACCATTCGAAATATGTCATAGCATTTTGTTCTTCAGAAGTTTTGCTCTCAACAACAACAAATTCTATTTTTAAAACGTATTAACTGCTGGTGTTTTATCAGAGCCTAGCTGAACTGGGAAGAAAAATTACACAACTCCAGCCCACTATAGCCAAACTTTTCCATCTGAAATGAAAAAATAAGAGCAGAATACACATTCTTCTAAAGCTCACGTGGAACTTATACAAAAAGTGACCACATTCTGAGTGAAAAAATATACCTTGCCAAATTTAAGAATAGAAATCATGTAATATCTGCTATCAGATTACAATGGAATTAAGCTAGAATCAATAACAAAAAAAGGAAAATCCCAATATATGTGAATGTTAAAAAAACAAAGTTCTAAATAATTCATGGTCAAGGAAAATCTCAAAAATATTTAAAAATAATTTTAATTATATGGAAATGAACACAACTTTAAAAAATGTGTGGGATGCAGTAAAAGTGCTTGAAGAAAACTGTACAACATATTTAAATGTATATATTATAAAACCAGAATGATCTAAAATTAATCACCTAAGCTTCCACCTTAGAAAAAAGAAGAGAAAATTAAGGTACAATGAAGAAAAGCAATAAGATAACAAAAATTGATAAAATTCAATAAGAAATAGAGAGCAATCAATGAAATCTAAAGCTATTTCTTTGAAAAGACCAAAAAATTAAAAAGCCTACAATAAAGCTTATTAAGGTAAAAAGAGAGCAGATAGAAATTACTCATATCAGAAATAAAAGGTTATATTATTGCAGATTCTATGAATCTTAAAAGGATAATAAAGAAATATTATGAATAATCCTGTGCCCACAAATTTGATAACCTAGATAAAACAGACCAATTCTTTGAAAGCTGTAATCTTCTGAAGCTCAATCAAGAAAAAATAGACGCTTTGAACAGACCTATATCTATTAAAGAAATTATTAATAATCTCCCGAAGCAGAAAGCACCAAGCCCATATAGTTTCATTGGTGAATTTTACCAAATATTTGGGAAGAGATTAAACCAATTATCTATAAGTTCTTTCTGAACATAAAAACAGGGAGAATAACTTCTTAACTCAGTCTATGAAGCCATCATTATCTTAACACCCAAAGACAGCACCAAAAAACTACATATCAATATCTCTTAGGAACACAGATGCAAACATTTTCAATGAAATATTACCAAATTCAATATAACAATGTACAAACATAATGATATATCACAGCCAAGTACGATTTTACTCAGGTATGCAAAGCTGATTCAGTATTTGAAAATCAATTAATATAATCCATCAACGGGCTGAAATAGAAAAATTACATGATCCCATAAGTAGATATACAAGAAAAACTGACAAAATCAAAAACCTGCTTATAACAAAAATTTTGGGTAAACTTGGAATAGAGAAGAAAATTCTACAACTTCATCAAAAATAACTACAAAGAGCTTAAAGCTAACATCACACTTCATGGTGAGAAGCTAGAAGCTTTTCTACTAAGAACAAATCAAGAATATTTCCTCTCACCACTGATTTTTGACATTTTCCTGGAAGTCCTAGAAAATGCAGGGAGACAATAAAATAAAATGTAAAATATATGGATTAGAAACACAGAAATAAAAATAAAAATACTGGGTTTTTTTTTTCTTTTTTTGCAGAAGACTTGCTCATCAATATATAAAA
>NW_022306896.1:0-1363 GCF_002776525.5 Piliocolobus tephrosceles | reverse complement strand
AATCCTGTTAGGAGTGGCATACAACAACCATTTAAACAAGATTTTTTACTTTTAAGTTTTTTATTACACACATTGGTTATTTGTATACCACGAACATAAGTATGTGTTAGTGAAACTTGTCCCGTTATTAAATTTATAAAAAATAATATATTAATAATATAAAAAATAATTGATAGTCTCATTTTTTATGCAAAATTGAAAATTATAAAAATTAATTTTTATACTTAAGTAATAAAGCTATATATAATTATTTATTTGTATATCTATTTAACTATATATGTATTAATAATAAATGAAATTGTTTGTATTTTATTTTTATATAACTCATTTATTATAACGTAAACCAAATTATTTAAAACGTTATATTGTAATTCATTTTATTCTCCATCTTATTTTTTATCTTGTTCTGTGTTTTTGTATTATTCCATAATACTTGTTGATAACATACAAATATATTACTTAATATTTGTGTATCCATCTTTTTTTATAATGCATCTGTTTTTTTACAAGTTTACATTTTTGTATTTCGTGTTGTTGTTTTTATATATATAAAAAAAAAAAATAAAAAATACATCAACAGATTATTATTTAATGTTTTATCTGTATATATTTATAATTGATTATATGAAATTGTACACTTATAATATATATCAAAGTATTTATATTTCCTTTGCTACTATTGACGCACATAAATTATAGTTACATGTGCGTGCTGCTAAATTTATAAAATAGTTAATTGAGGGGTGTAATTTAATCAAAAACGTTTTTACATTGAGCATTTAAAAAAAAAAAAAATGGTATTTGTCATAAATTATTACATTAAAAATTATAAAAAAAATATTATCGTTATACTCTTATTAATTCATTCGTAAAAAGAGATATTCAAAAATATCAAATGTATGTCAATTTATTATATTATGTATATATATATATATATATAAAATTATCACATAGATTTATAAAAACATCAGTAAATATATACACATATAAATATCTTTATAAGTATGTACATGTATAAATATTTAGATAATCAAATATTTGTACAGCATGTAATGAATTTAGTATTAATATGGGAAAAATAAAAAATTACTTTACCATAAATATAAGTATATGTGATTTTAAACTATTGTAAAATATGTATATATACGTTACATTTTTGTTATATTTGATAGTCTGCTTATAAATACGACTATAATATGCATTTTTAACAGTAATGTTATAGTAATTAAGTTTTATAACTTTATCTTTAATCTTTTATTATTTTATATTTTAAAAATTAGATAACATTATATTCGCTTAAATAAATAAATACATACATATATATATATATATATATATATATATATATATATATATATATATA